>NC_037681.1:104450780-104712814 GCF_003255815.1 Theropithecus gelada
CACAAGAACAGAAAACCAAACACCGCATGTTCTCACTCATAGGTGGGAACTGAACAATGAGATCACTTGGATTCAGGAAGGGGAACATCACACACCGGGGCCTATCATGGGGAGGGGGGAGGGGGGAGGGATTGCATTGGGAGTTATACCTGATGTAAATGATGAGTTGATGGGTGCAGCACAGCAACATGGCACAAGTATACATATGTAACAAACCTGCACGTTATGCACATGTACCCTACAACTTAAAGTACAATAATAATAAATAAATTTTTTAAAAAATTGCTAGATATGCCAAAACACAGAAATGTCAGTCAATTGAAACAGAAACAGAAATGGTAAAGATAGTAAAATCAGTAGTCATGGACATTAAAACAGTTTTTTCAAATATGCTCAATGGTTTAAAAACACTTGAACAAATCAATAAAAAAGAAGATATAAAAAACAAAAAGAAACTTCCAGACATGAAAAATACAATATCTGAAAATTTTAAAAATCTGCTAAATGGACAAACAGCAGATTAGATACAGCCAAAAAATTAATAATAAATTTTGAAGCTGGGCAATACAATCATCCAAACTGAAACAAAGAGAGAAGAAAAAGCCTGAAAAATTGACAACACCTCATTGCTCTATGAAACAAGGTGAAGTGGCCTAACAAACATAATTGGAGCCCCAGAAGAAAAAGAGAGGATACACGCATAAAAGTAAATTTACACAAGGGCTGAAAAATGCCATTATTTGTTGAAAAATATAAAACAATAAATCCTTAAACTCAATAAAATCAAACACAATGTGAATTAAGGTTCTCTAGAGGGACAGAACTGATAGGATTCACGCGCAGGCATGCACACACACACACACACACACACACACGGGAGTTTATTAAGTATTACCTCACAGTCACAAGTTCCCACAATAGACTGTCTGCAAGCTTGAGGAGCAAGGAGAGCAAGTATGAGTCTCAAAACGAAGAACTTGGAGTCCAATGTTCAAGGACAGAAAGCATCTAGCAGGGGAGAAGGTGTAGGCTGGGAGGCTCAGTGGGTCTTGTCTTTGTACATTTTTTCTGCCTGCTTTATATTCGCTGGAGGCTTATTAGATGGTGCCCACTAGATTAAGAGTGGGTCTGCCTTCCCCAGCCCACTGACTCAAATGTTAATCTTTGTCATCACTCTCACAGGCACACCCAGAATACTTTGTATCCTTCGATCCAATCAAGTTGACACTCAGTATTAACCATCACACAATGCAAAGAGAACTATATCAAGGCATGGTATAATCAAATGTCTAAAAAGCAGTTATAAAGTGAACAACTTAAAAGCAGTAAGGCAGTAAATACACATTACATGAAGAGAAACACAATTTTAAAATGTCCCTTATTGTCAGAAACAATATGAGTCAGGAGATAATAGAATAACATCTTTAAAGTACTGAATTTAAAAAAAAATTTCAACCATGAATTTCATATCAAATGAAAATATCTTTAAAAGTAAAGGTGAAAAAAAAATATTTTCAGAACACAAAAACTTTGAGAACTTATTACAAACAAACTTGAACCAAAAGAAATATTCTAAAAAATTGTTCTCACTTTAGGAAAATGATGGCAGATGGAAACTTGAATCTAAATAAAGAAATGAAGGGTAACAGAAGTGGTAAATATATGAATATACGTAAAATATTTTTCTCAATTTTTAAATGTTTAGGAATTATTGTCTCATAAGTCAAAATGCTCATGATAAATTGTGAAGTTTTAAAACATAGAAGTAAAATATGTGACAATATACTTTGTTTTAAGATTCTTAAATTATTTTAAGTTATTTTGATAAATATCAGGTTGAAAAATGAAAGAATGCCATCTATTTAATTACTTGCAATGAGGTTAGGAGGGAATCTCAACTAAGAATACATCCTCATCATAGTAACTGCTTTTGTTTTATTAAAAATAGTCAAAGTCAGGCCGGATGCGGTGGCTCATGCCTGTAATCCCAGCACTTTGGGAGGCTGAGGCGGGCGGATCACAAGGTCAGGAGACTGAGACCATCCTGGCTAACGCGATGAAACTCCATCTCTACTAAAAATACAAAAAGTTAGCCGGGCATGGTGGCGGGCGCCTGTAGTCCCGGCTACTTGGGAGGCTGAGGCAGGAGAATGGTGTGAATCCGGGAGGCAGAGCTTGCAGTGAGCCGAGATCACGCCACTGCACTCCAGCCTGGGTGACAGAGCAAGATTCCGTCTCAAAAAAAAAAAAAAAAGAGTCAAAGCTAATATGAAAATTTACTTAGTACCACTGAATATAAAATCCTACTATGTATAGATCTCTGTACAAATACACATGGAAAATTGTCATCAATTTAGAATTAAAATTATTAAAATTTGATAGTAATTTATTTTTGTTTTGTGGATGAAATAAAAATAAGGAAGAACCTGCCTTCTCATTAGTTTTTGTATTTTAATTATCAATTATACCAATTATGTTTACTTTAAAATTATTTTAATCAATATAGTCTAAAAGTGACTACATATATGAACAGTTAAATCACTTTAATTTCTGAGCTGGTCAGCTAGTGGTTAGGATTAGAATGAAGTAACTGGCCTTAGGTGTGAGCCATTTTCCATTACCCACCATTTTTTTCATTTCAATTAAGCTAATTTTACAAGATGTGTGATTTACCTACGAACCTTACAAAAATAAATTCTCCATCTGCAGAATGGGGTTAATTATGCCTATGAGGATAAATGGGAAATAACTTACACTCAAATGTTTTCTATAATGCCAAAAAGTATTAAGTCTATTACTCAACATCTCTACCTGGGAATTTAGTCTTCACCAGAATATTGTATGACCACCTGACTTGCAGTAACAAAATTATTTCTACCTAGTGATACTTCAGAGGGTTAGAGTGTCTTTGCCATTCCTGAAGATAATATTATAATGCAAAAATTACATAATTTGTACTCATCACTACTATAAAAAGTTAGAATGTTAATTCCAAGTAGAATGTAGAAGTAGAATGTTAGAAGTAGAAGTAGAATGTTAATTTAAAACATTTTTCATGTAAATGTGTTGCCCACATTGATCTGATACCTTTGTGCTGCTTGTATTTAAGCCCATAGTTTCTAAAATCACTTTATTGATACTATTAGCTCTTTTCAGGGTTTTCTGAAAAATTATATTTATTCTTTATGTCTAGTGTCCTTCATGATCTCTATTTTATTCTCAGTCTGAAGGAGAAACAAATGTGAAATTAAACTTTAGGGTAGTGTATACTTTTCATAATGTATGACTGGGACATTCAATACTGCCAGTTCCAACCCAGATGTCCTTCTGGGACTATTCTACTTAAATCCTTTGAAGAATGGTGGCTTAGGTTGTCTTAGCTTTCAACAATGGTATACATGGAGAAAGCCATTGCTTGTCAGTTTCATTGGTAGACCCAATTCCATCCATCAAAGAGTTTTAGTCATACCACAGAAACCTGCAACCAATCTACACAGCTTATTAAATATTAATTTTCTTCTTGATAAACTCTCAAAGACATGTAAAACATAACTCCCATTTTCTT
Organism: Theropithecus gelada; assembly: GCF_003255815.1. Taxonomy (NCBI): domain Eukaryota; kingdom Metazoa; phylum Chordata; class Mammalia; order Primates; family Cercopithecidae; genus Theropithecus; species Theropithecus gelada. Next base: position 104,454,346 of record NC_037681.1, read on the forward strand.
TAGATTTACTTAAAAGCAGAGATATTTATTAGCAATTCTCTTTCTAAATTTGAAGGTTATGTATGGTTTTCACCGAGTAAATTGTTTTTATTTCTTCTCTTTCTAGGACTTGTATTTTATAGTCATATTTAATAGTCCAACATATTACATTTGGATTAATTGGCTTTATGGAAATACTGCATAAGACATACCATTATAAAAACTAGATCTGTTGATGGAATTCTTACTAGTTTGGCTTTCAGACTTTTTGATAAGAATGGGTGCTAAGATTACATATAAATTTTTTCATGTCACCATAGAGTATCTGGAATCTTTCTAACCAATTCAGTTTCTAGTTTGTAGATAAAAGATGAATTATACCCTGGTGTGAAATGTGAGGACAGAATGGCCACAAATTTCATCTTTGTGTCAAATTTGTGCTTTTCACTGAATATATGAATTGTTGTATAGGCTAGATGAAATTGATATTTTGGTAGTGAGTGACACACCACTTCACTTATTATGAATATTTATTCATCCTTCAAGCAGAACACACAACTTACTGAATAGATGCCTTGCCCAACCTACAGGCATTCTCAGAAATGGCTAGAGAAGAACAAATTTGAAAGCAGGTAAATCATGACACATATTTTATAAGAAAATAGTTATGTAAATTCTAAAACTTCTAAAATTGTCAGTATTCTGTCTGTTTCATCTTCAGGTGGAGAACACATGTTCAGAGAAGCCATCCCTCTCTTAACATTCTTATTAAGTCCACTGAGTTGCTGTAGGAACAGATAAGTTTTGTGTTCATGGATCACCTCTAGGAGCTCTCCAATGCATTCTGCATTCTGCATATTAGACACTATGTAATTGACTTGTAAATCCTGCCGAACTTCCAAACCTCTCTTCTGGTTTGTAGTGCAGATCTTCATAACTAATCTCCAAGCACGTCAGCACACCAGCTCCACAACCCTCCAGGTTGCTTTATTTGAAAAGTCTGTTAATGTCTTCTCAATGTCAAGTTAATTTTTATTCTTTCTTCTTATCCTATTCAGTTGCAAAATTTAGCTATTTATAACCTTGGCATTTGATCATGTTATCCAATGCCCATCCAATCCAGGCACATGGAGATAATAAATGTTTCAAATTTATGATGACTTATCCAAACAATAAATGTCACTGCCCTATAATGTATAACTTGCCTATCTGCCCCAATGCTCATTAAAGAACTCATTGTTTTGATTGTTTTTCCCTTATGAACTTTACTTTCTCTAATTAGATTTTGGCTCTGAATATCACTGTGGTATGTCCCCTAGCCTCCTTCAAGGCTAGACTCTTGTTAATGCTATTCATGTGTCCTCCTATTCTATAAACTGATCATGGGGATTGAAAACTAATTTCACACTCATGTCCCTATGCCAGGGCTTTAATTTTTAACCTCTAAAGTGGACCCTATATCCTAATAATCTTAATGTGACCTTCACAACACCTAGATTCTTAGTATCACAATCCTCAGACTGATTCAACTCTTCATTGCTTACCCAAACCCACTTCACATAAGCGTGTGTTTAATAAATCTACCTAAGTGGTTTTGAAGAGGTTCACTCAATATATTTAGGTCAATTAATACAGTTAAATGAAAAGAGTGATCTTGGTTTACCATTAGTTTTTTAAAATATGACATTACAACTTCATTAATTAAAAAACCCAAGATACATTATAAATTCAAATTCCTCAAGTTAATGTATCTGATTATTCATGTGCCTATAAATCCTCTGAATTTTCATATCACTTATTGATTCTACCATACTTTTGAAGGTGCTATATATGCAATATGAGTTACATAAAGTCATATATGTACACATGCTTTGTGCAAGAAGCCACAGACTAGTTTTATACTTATGACTCCCATACTTATTTATAACTTCTCATATACTAGTAAAACACAGAATTATTCAGTAGGTGTACACTGAATGCACACCAGTACTTTTAAGAATCAGTGTAAAGAAACTAGCAAAACAAATTATATTCTTACTGATATCAGATTAAGTTTCAAGGTTTTGTTTTAAATTATTAAATAAGGCCTTAAAATATTCCAATTATTTCAATTTAAGAAGCAAAATATGTACAACGCTTCTAAAGTTCAGGTAAATTCTTCAAATTAACTCAATCACCAATAATATAAATTCATAAATATGACCTAGTATTTGCTATGTAAGTTCTCTGCTTTTGAGTTTCTGTGTAGTTATATTGCTCTTTTGGAAAATATTCATGTTATTAAAGTATTAACGAGATTAAAGAATTCTTTTGAAGTTTATTTATTTTTTCATCTAGCTTAGAAATTTATTTTGAATATTGATTGTTTCTATGCTGAGGTCTGGTGTATAAGTCAATATAAAAGTTAAAATATATTTAAATAAATAGGTATACAATTTATTTAAATATACTTTTAAAACTATAATTTGCATATATATGCAAATATATACAATCAAATAATCTACAAGTATAATAACAAAAATTCACAATTCTATAAGAACACATGAAAAATGTGATTACATTTTGTAAATGAATCAAGTAAGTTCAGACAGATGCTATGAGTTTTTAATAATGAATAGAAATCTTCTGGAAGTAGAATCATTTTAGAACGGATTTTAAAGCAGAGAAAAGAACACATGAAAAACATGGAATCATGAAAAGGCATGACATTTCAGGGAATGGTGAAAACCCTCGTATCACTGAACATTTAACAAGTAGGAAATACAGCTGGACAATGAAATTGGAGTCAAATTGTGAAGCAACTTGAATGTTGAAGCAATGAGTTCACTCATCACACTCTTACCCTTAGGTAGTCAACTACGGTTTAAATAGGTATTATAATTTTCAGACTAGTTTTATTTGTGTAGTATATATGTGTGGGGTGCATGTATGTATTTAACAGTCTTTTTTCCGAAGGTTTGAGCAAAATAATTATAGAAGACTAAATGTAGTGAAAAATGTAATTGTTATGGAAAAAGAGATGAGAATATTGTTCTTAGCCTTAGAATTAGGGAAGTTTCTTATTTACATAATTCATTCAGAATTATTCTACTGCTCACACCTGGGTTATTGGTTCAGGTAACTCATGATTTTAAAATTGTCATAAAATTCTCATTCATTAAAATGATGGATTTATGAATTGTCCCCTAATCTAACTAATGTCATTAGACCTGAGATAAGGATTACTGTGGACATCTCAAAATAATAATTCTTTATTCTTCTGAGAGAACTATCAGAAGCTTTCTTTTTTGAATTATTTGTGATTTCTTTTTTGCACTATTTGGTGTTCATGTATAAAACTGAGAAGTTCAGAAGCTTTTTTTTTTTTTTTTTTTTTTCAGCACGAGAGAAGTCAGACTTAACAGGGTCTGACACCACAAAAATTAGATTGGAGATAGTAGAATTCTGATGACACAGTAGAGTGAGTAAATAAATCAACTCAGAAGTAATTAAAAATTTCAATTTTATATTACATAAAATAGTATGCAATATTACATACAATAGTTCCCAAAAGTAGTTTAATACATTCTTTTGTGTAATTGCAAAGCCTGTAATTTTATTATAATTTTGATATTTCAATGTCATTTGATCATGAACTGAATCAAGTAGATTTATGCAAGAGAAGCACTTGGGTAGATTTTGTCTTTGAAAACAAAAAATCAATTCTCCTTTTTTTAACCCATTCGTAATTGTCATGTGGACTTGGCAGTTGTAGATGAAAACAGGTAAATGATCTATTTGCAATTGCTGAAAAACATTTAAGAGCAAAAAATACAACTCAAAAACTGCTTTGAACACTTCTTAAATGAGAAAGAATAGAAGTAAAGAGAATTTGTGGACTGCAACTGCTATACTTCAAAAACACACTTTCATGGGACCTACTTAAGAACAGATGAATTCTATAGCTGGTTGACCGCATTCTGCAAAAATTTGATGGTGAATAATGAAAGCCTTAAATACCAATTACAGGTCATTGAAGAGGTCTCTAAAAAGTTCAATTGCCTAAACATATTTCCTGCCATTTTGCTACAATTACTATTAATAATAGATAAGGGTTCAGCTTCATGATGACTAAAAGCAACTTATGAAGAAGCATCAAAATAGTGAGTAAACATTAACACTTTGAGAAGTGCATCTAAGAGAGCACACAGGCATTCACCAAGAAATGACTGGATTCACAGAGAGCAGAGGTGACTGAAGCCAGGCAGCCTGCTGAGCTGGGACCTGTGTGGAGCCGAAGGAGGCTCCCTGATGCAGGAAAGGGGTGAGTGAGCAAGAAACACTCGAGACTCCACACTTCTGCCATGGACTTTTACATTCCTAGCTACTGAGAGTCCACTTGGCCCATACCCCTGCACCCTCCAAACCAGACTAACAAAGGGAGCTGCTTGTACACTCCACAGTGTACAAGCAGCTCCCTTTGTGGAGAGGCACTGCTTGAGCCAATGTGGAGTCCTACTGGGCTTTGATCCTTGATCAGCCCAACACCAAATGCCACTGCCCCAACACTTTTGGGCACTTTTACATGCCCCAAAGACAGGTACTACAGCCATGGCACAGAGGAATGGGCAGACTGCACACCACATGACTGCCTGCCTCTGCTACTTCCCATTAAGCAGTGGCTGCCTTCTTCAGCACCAGGTCCACAGCATATCTGCCCTGTCCTAGCATGAGCAACATGGATGTGGCCAGTGTTTTTCTTTTCTTTCTTTCTTTTTCTTTTCTTTTTTTTAGATGGAGTCTCACTCTGTCAGCTAGGCTGGAGAGCAGTGGTATGATCTCAGGTCATGCAACCTCCACCTCCTAGGTTCAAGAGATTCTCCAGCCTCAGCCTCCGGAGTAGCTGGGATTACAGGCATGCACCACCACATCCAGCTAATTTTTTTTTTTTGTATTTTTACTAGAGATGGGGTTCCACCATGTTGACCTGGCTGGCCTCAAACTCCTGACCTCAGGTGATCCTCCCACCTTGGCTTCCCAAAATGCTGGGATTACATGTGGCCAGTGCTTTTCTGAGAGTCTAACCTCTCCAGGCCACTGACCTGACCTTTGGCTTTCACAGCAGTTGCCACCACCAGTGCTTCCACCAACTCTGTTGATGCTAGGCCAAGAAGGGAGCAGGGGAAACTGGCACCTATGTGTGCACCAACAGCAAAATTCACCACTGCTCTGTGGGAGGGAAGCAGGCCATGAACCCACAGCTGCCAGTCTCCATTGCTCTAGCTGAGAAGTGCCTGCCTTCAACAGTGACAGACCTGCATAGTAGCTTCCCTGCCCTTATTTGAGCACTTTGGCTGTGATCTGGCATTGTTCTGGGAGTCCAACCCCCAGTAGCTGGTGATCTGCCCATTGGCTCCTGAACAAGTTGCTCTCACTGTTTCAGCTCTTGCTGCAATCAGGGCAGGGAGGGAGCAGGGAAACTTGGCACCTTAGCACTTCCCAAAGAAGAACACTGCTGCTGCCCCTATGAGAGGAATGTGTGAGCAGCCCATGCGCCCTACAGCTGCCTGCCTCTGCTTCTGCCACTGAGGGGTCCCACCTTTCCAGTAAGAGTCCTGCAGAGCAGTCATCCTGCTCCTGTTGAACCATTCAGCTACAGCTTAGAGTCCTTCTGAAAGCCCAGGCCCTGCAATCCTGTGATCTTCCATGGTGCTCCCACTGCCCAGTGTGGTACTGGTAAAAATATAGACACGTTAATCAATGGAACAGAATAGAGAACCCAGAAATAAAGCTACATACCTACAACCGATCGATCTTCGACAAAGTCAGCTAAAATGAACAATGGGGAAAGGACAACTTATTCAATAAATTGTGTGAGGAATATTGGATAATCATATGCAGAAGAATAAAACTAGATCTCTATCTCTCACTATATTCAAAAATTAACTCAAAATGGATTAAAAATTAAATATGAGATCTGAAACTACAAAAATTCTAGAAGAAAACCTAAGAAAAACTCTTCTTGACATTGGAGTAGGCAAAGAATGTACTATGAAACCTTCAAAAGCAATAAAAACAAAAACAAAAACAAAAAACAAATGGGACTTAATAAATTAATGATCTTCTGCATTCCAAAAAAAAGATTAAAAAAACTATCCACAAATTACACAGACAATCTAAAGAATGGGAGTAAATATTTGCAAGTTATGCTTCTGACAAATGAGCAATTTCTAGAATCTACAAGGAACTCAAACTGCTCAACCAGAAAAATTCCAACACCACCATTAAAAAGTGGGCAAGAACACAGACATTTCTCAAAAGAAGATATACAAATGACCCACAAGCACAGGAAAAATGGCTTAACATCACTATTTATAAGACAAATGAAAATTTAAATCACAATCATAGAGCAGTCAAAGGGCTACTAAAAGGTCAAAAAACAATCAATGTTGCCTTGGATGTAAAGAAAAAGGAATATATACACTGTTGGTGGAAATGTACATTAGTACAACATTTATGGAAAACCATATGAATATTTCTCAAATTTAGTTCTCAAAGAACTAAAAATAGAATTACCATTCAACCTAGTAATCTCCCTACTGGGTATCTAGCCAACGGAAAAAAAAAAAATCATTATCTAAAAGAGACACCTGCACTCATATGTTGATCGTAGCACTATTCACAATAGCAATGTCATCGAATTGCTGGAAATGGAATCAATCTAAATGATCATCAACTGTTGATTGCATAAAGAAAATGTGGTGCATATACACCATGGAATGCTATGCAGCCATAAAAAAGATGAAAACTTGTCCTTTGCAGCAACATTGATAGAGCTGGAGGCTATTATCCTAAGAGGATTAACTAAGAATCAGAAAATCAATATCACATGTTTTCAGTTATAACTGGGAGCTAAACAATGGGTACAAATGGATAGAAAGATGGAAATAATAGATGCTGGGTACTCCAGGAGAGAGCAGGGTAAAACGAGAGTGAAGGTTGAAAAATTACCTGTTGGGTACAAAGTTCACTATTTGAGGGATGCATGCACTAGAAGCCCAAACTTCACCATTTTGCAATATATTCATGTGACCAATTTTCTCATGCACCCTCAAATCTAAAATAAATTAAGTACTTTTTATCACAATTTATGGATGGTAAGGGTGTTATTAAAGAGCAGCATGGCAAAATTAAAGCTTACTTCATTGGAATCTACATCTAATCAAGAAGATGCAACAATGCCTGGCATGGTCTAGCTTGTTATTCTAAAGAACTGAGGGAAAACATTTAGAAGTATGTGAACAGACTGAGGGACATTGACAGTTCATGGAGAAAAATTTGAAAGTTACTATTGCTCCTGTTTTAAGTTATTGTCTTGTTTGATCTCTATTCACTGACAACCAAGGCCATCTACATAATTGGCAGGAAACAATGCAAATGAAAACAGATTCCTTATTCTAAAAGCAGAAAGAATGGTTTCATTAAAAGTACTAAAATATCATACATTTTTCTTTCTTCTAAACACAGAGAAGATAGGTCTCTCTATTGACCTATCTTGTGTGTGTTTGTATTTTTTATTTGCTGTTCAATGGCATTCTAAGAAAATGCAAAATATAAACAAATTACTGAAATTCACAGTTCATCTTTTTTGTGCAATGTCAGATTTAAATGTAAATATAACAGTATTTAACTCACATGGAGATTTACCATAATTATTATATTTTACATAAAATGTATTATTCTTGAGCTTGGACATTCTTGATGTCCTCACGTCCTAACAATCCTCTCTACTTTCAGCTTGTTGATGAGTACATAAGGACTAAAAGAAAAAGGAAATATGGATTGCACTATCTTTCCATTTTCTTTTGTCATCATTCCCTGTGAAAATGGTTGGCTAATATAGGAAATTAGTACAGGTTTAAGGGAAGATATGACAGATTTCCTTAATAATTTGTATATCTTAGAATGTCAGTACCTTCTTTTCGTGTTGGAATAAGTTCCAGTTTGAAAGGAAAACATGCTCCTTTAATGCTGTCAGCATACCTGCTTACCAAGTTGTAGATACAACACTCTTCTCCTGTATTGTCTTTGAGTCTTATTGAACTTCCATGTATTATACCCCATTATTGGAATTCTCTCATAGTGCATCACAAATACCACTGTACCTTGCTTTTTTTCCCTCATCATTTTGCTTTTGTGATTTATGTTTATAGATAGCTAGGGGATTATTAGATCACCAATTCTGAGTGTTTTGCAGAATTCTACTACATTAACATACCACAGTATAATAAATTTGCTTTATATCTTTACTTTGCTACTGGTGACAATGCTGCAGTAAATGACTTTAACACACTTCCCCATAGTTTTCATAGATTAGTTATACTAGAAGTGGAATTGACAGGTCAGATGCAGGTGTACATTCAATTTAAATGCATATTGATTAACGGCTATTCAAATTGTAGCAGTTTAGACTCGAATCAGAAGAATATGAGAGTTTCCATTTATCATTCTTACCAAAATATTTATATATTAAATTTTTAATGTTTTGGGCTGGTCTGACAATATTTCATGATAATATAGTTTGATATGCAATTCTCTACTTTTTAGTTAGTCTGGACATTTCTTGATGTATTTATTGGCCATCCATTTATTTGAACGCTCTTAATATCAGTTATACAGTTTCCTTTTGAGTTATTTTTTATTGATGATTTATAAGAAACATATATATATTCTGGTTACTAATCCTTTGTCAGTTTTGTGTATTGTACATATTTTAAATCCTTTGTCTTATATTTAATTTTTGTTTACATAATTATCCTGTCAAGAGTTTGATTATTGACAATGTAGTCAAATTTTCATGCTTTTAAAAATATTTTATAAAGCTGAGGATTTTAAAATAAATCTTTCTCTAATCTGATGTCATCTTGGAAGTCTATGGTTTTCTCTCAAAGATTGAAAGCCAGGGCTGGCAAACTTTCTGTAAAGAACCACATAGTATTTTTCGCTTTGCTTTTTATGATTTAAGTATGCCTGTTAAATATTTATGTTAAATTGGTTGTATTTTAGATATGCCTGTTAAAGAGTTACATGTATTTCTTATCCAATGTAAAAAATCAATAGCTTTTATCAAGTAAATGCAATCAAATAAGTAATTTTGTATTTGGAAACAACTCTACTATTTTAGATGGTGTGTTTAATCTAAAATACATTTATTTGTATATTTATTATACCTTTCTTAACTTTTCTTAGTTTGATGTAGTTTTCTAAATTCTCGTTTGGCCTTCCTCACCTTGTTATATTGTTGTATATGCATTTTATATTTTAAAAGGCCTACCTGGGGCCAGGCATGGTGGCTCACACCTGTAATCCTAGCACTTTGGGAGGCCAAGATGGGTGGATTGCCTGAACTCCGGAGTTTGAGACCAGCCTGGGCAACAAGGTGAAACCCCATCTCTACTAAAATACACACACAAAAAAAAATTAGCTGGGCATGGTGGCGTGTGCCTGTAATCCCAGCGACTTGGGAAGCTGAGACAGGAGAATGTCTTGAACTCTGGAGGTGGACGTTGCAGTGAGCCAAGATCACGTCATAGCACTTCAGCCTGGGTGGCAGAAAGTAGGAACTGTATGCTGCTACAGAAGAATGTATGAGTCTTATCAACTCCCCCAGTATCTTCCACATTCTTTTCTCTAGTATTCCTATTTTATATTATTTGAATTTCCCCCACTTTAGTCATTAACTTTTTTGCAGTTAAGTCATTCTTACATTTACTAACAGATTTACTTATTTCTTATTTTAGCATTATCTTCTATATCCCATTTTATCTATATTTCATAAGTCTATATGCAAAAAAACTTCCTACTGAAATCCAGGCCTTAATAATTTTTTAACTTGAAACTTGATTACTAGAATTTTCACTGTTTATTTTTAATTAAAATTGCTCTAATTACTTCCCACATTGAACATATTCCTCATTAGCATCTATTTTGTTGATAATACATCTGCTATCCATATAAATTTCAACCTAAGTAATCTTTTTCTATCTTGCTATTTAGATTTTCCCTTTTGTCTCAGATGCTGCATCTCTGATGTCACATAATTTTGTATAGTCTGCTCAGATAGGACTGTTATTTCTTATCTTGTGGTGGAATCATGGGTTCTTCAAGAAAAGGACAAGATTTTTCTTTTCTTTCTGATAATTGCAATTTTATTTTTGAACATTGGATTGTTCTCCTTTCCACTTTTATTTTCTTTATTTCTGGAACTCCTGTTAGGTATATCGTGTGTCTTTTCAATCTAAACTCCATGGCTTTTGACATTTCCTTCACATTTCATGTCTCTATATAGTTCTATGTATAATCTGGGTAACTGCCTGAAATCAATAATCTCCCCTAAACTATGTTTTGTCTACTATTTTTCTACTGTTCAATTGATGTTCAATTATTAATGTCAGTGACTATTTTTCTTCATTAAACAAATTTAATTTAGTTCTTTGGGTAATAAACTAGCTATTTTAAAAAATAATATTTATAGTAAGAGCAAAGTTTTAGGGGAAATAAGAACAAACAACACTACAACACTAACAGATTTGAAGTAAATTAAACTTATGTGGTGGCTCTGCCTGAACCTACCAACAACTCTCTAACATATCTCTTTTCAGCCTCTGAGGTCTCTCTCTGCTCACCCAGCTACCATGGACAGCCATCTGAAACTACCCAGGCCTATCCTTCACAAGAAGTACCCCAAGGTTCTGAAAGAGTCAAAGGTATGAAGAGAATGATATTCATAAGAATAATTGTGGTCATCAGGGTCCCTGAAATTTAGTATTAGTTTTGCAACTATATAGATATTGACATTAAATTCAGTGATTTAGAAAGCCTGTTTTATCTTTATATTTCAATAACTGAAAACTACTTTTATTTCATAGCTCAAATTATGTTAAATCTCATGTGTCCCATGACTTCATCTTTCAAGATGGTCAGCAGGTCTAACTTGGTGGAGATATATATATATATATATATATGAAATACTGATGAAACCAAAAATGAAATAATAAAATAACAAAGCCAGAGGCATTTATACATATATATATATATATATATATATATATATAAAATATTTGGGAATGAATATAACTAATGAGATGAAAGATCTGTACACTCAAAATTACAAAACATTGATGAAAGAAATTGAAGAAGACACAATAAATTGAATGGTAGTCTGTGATAATGGTTAGAAGAATTAATACTGTTAAAATGTCCATACTACTCAAAGTGATCTACAGATTCAATACAATCACTATCAAAATTATAATGATGCTTTTCACAGAAATAGAAAAAAATTATAAAATTTTTACGAAATCAGAAAGACCCTGAATAACCAAAGTTATCTTGAGCAGAAAGAACAAAGCCAGAGACATCACACTCCCTGATTTCAAAATATACTATAAAGGTATAGCAATTAAAATAGCCTTGTATGGCACAAAAACACACACATATACCAAGGAAACAGAATAAATCCACACATTTACAGTACGTTTTCAACCAAGATGCCAAGAACACAAAATAGGGAAAATACAATCTCTTTAACAAGTGGTGTTGGGAAAACTGGATATCTCATGCAGAAGAATAAAATTAGACCCATATCTCATACCATATACAAAAATGTACTACGCAGCAATGGAAACAGTCAGCTGAGTGAAGTTATCACCTATGGAAAAGGAGAAAACAGTTTCAAGTCATTTCCCTGTTAAAGGGTTAATATTTTTCTTAGTCTGTGTTGTGCTCCACAGAACACCACACACAGGGTAATTTATAAGCTATAGAAGCTAATTAGGCTCACGGTTCTGGGGGCTGGAAAGTACAAAATCAAGAGACTGCAACTGGTGAGGGCCTTCTTGCCACATGTAACATGTGGCATCACAGGCAAGAGAATACTCACAAGACAGAGACGGAGAGAGAGTTGAAGGGGGCCAAACTCATCCTTTTATCAGGAACCCACTCTTGTGATAACTAACCCACCCTGAGATGAGGGCATTAATTCACTCAGGAAGTCAGAGCCCTCAAGGCCTAATCACCTCTTAAGGGTGCCAATTCTCAAAACTGTTGCATTTGGAATTAAATTTCCAATATATAAACTTTGAGGGACACATTCAAGTCATAGCACTATACAAAATAAATAAGGAAGACAGTCAACTCTGTACTACTACTAATAATAATCTGATTTTATTTTTATTTATTTATTTGAGATGGAGTCTCACCCTGTCACCCAGGCTGGAGTGCAATGGCATCATCTTGGCTCACTGTAACCTCCGCCTCCCAAGTTGAAGCGATTCTCCTGCCTCAGCCCCCAGTTCTTAACTGGTTTAAACAGATATAAGCTGAAATAGATGGGCACCTATCAGTACATAAGAACGACTTATGACCAGGGACATTTTTTGTATCATGGCTAATACAAAAAATTAGCCATGCACCACCACACCTGGCTAATTTTTTGTATCTTTAGTAGAGATGGGGGTTTCACCATGTTGGCCAGGCTGGTCTCGAACTCCTGACCTCGTGATACACTTGCCTTGGCCTCCCAAAGTGCTGGGATGAAAGGCGTGAGCCACTGCACCTGGCCAATAATCTGATTTTAAAAATGAGCAAAGGACCTGAATAGACCTTTCTCAAATGAAGATACCACAAATCACCAACAAGTATATGAAAAAAAAATGCTCAATATCTATTACCATCAGGAAAACATATATTAAAACTACAAAGAGATATCACCTCACACCATTTAGAAAGACTACTATCATAAAGATGAACGATAAATGTTGTCAAGTATATGGGGAAAACATAATCTTTGCACACTCTAGGTGAAGAATTTGATACATTATATAATTTGGTACAGCCAGTATGAAAAACAGTATGGAGGTTGCTCAAAAAATTAAAAATAGAACTATTATATAATCTAGTAATTCTGCTACTGGTTATATATCCAAATAAAATGAAATCAGTATGTCAAAGAGATATCTTCACTCCAAGTTTATTGCAGCATTATGGTAGCCAAGATATGGAATCAACCTAAGCATCCATTAATGGATAAATGAATAAAGAAAATGTAGTATATACACAGAGTAGAATACTATTTACTACTAAAAAAGGAAAAAAAGTCCTGTTATTTGGGATATGAATGAACCTGGAGGACATTATATTAAGTGAAATATGTCAGGCACAGAAAGACAAAGTGTTATTTAGCAATCTATCCATTCTTTTTAGCCTGAAAACATTGCATGGTGTCTAAAGCGATGTTCAATGAAGTGTTCACTATGTTTATGTAGATGGTGTTGCATGAGCTGGAATATACCAGCTCATGTGAGTTAAATGCAACATTTTTGGAAATTTTGTAAGCTACTGGAAGCTTAAAATTTGCCATGCTGGGAATATTTACACAACTGAAATTGGCAAACACTACTTTTTTTTTTTTTTTTTTTTCAGAAAGCCAGTTTGCTAAGATACCACTGGACAGAACAATAGAAAATATAGTTATTTGTTGATTATTTCTTGGAACTTATTTATTCTGATCAACTATTAAATGAGCATATATCATGCTAATAAGAATTGAAAAAAATATACTAAAAAAAAAAAGGATGAAGCACATTCCTAATTTTTCATGATTTTCTTTTTACTTTTTGATCTGACAAAACAAGATCCTTTTTTTTTTTTTCACATATATGATAGCATCTTCAGTTTGGAGGGAGAATTTTATCTTGCTTACTAAAGGTTTTTCATGTTCTACAATCTCCATGACTTCATGAAAAAAGAGGGCACTTCCAACATCTAGAAATTCTAGGTAAAAGACTGTCAATAAATTCCTCATTTCTCAGATACCCATAAAAAAAGGCTTTTAAAGGGCTAGAGAAAAATGGGTGTATCCGTGGTGGGGAGAGATTTACTTTAAATCTTGAGATGTCTAATTTAATTTTATGAAGTGGTAATACTAACACATATTTTACACTTTCTTCTGTCTTGTCAAAACCAATTTTTAATGTTTTAACTTGTCCTCATTAACCATAGAAAAATTCTTTAGCATTGATACTCTTAACTATTTTTTATTTTGCAATTCTAATTCCTCCCTGACGTTCTTAAATAGATCTATTGGTTTCTAATATTTGTGAAATGTGAACATATAAAGTCATGCACGTTGAGCTGTCTAAAGCCATTTCTTTTTCATTTGTTATCAGTTCCTTATAAATTGTACTATTCACCAAACAGAACTCTTTGTTTTGTTCCAATCAATACATATTTTCTCTGAATGTCTTTCAAGTTATTGGATGCAGTCTTCTTAAATTTAATACCACATTAGTTCAATAATACATTAGGCTTTATTGACAGAAGAAAACAAACTTCGGGATTCACTGATTGATACCCTGACTAAATTCACAAATTATCTTAGATAGTTTGCAAGAAATTCACACTATTACTACCTTCTAGATTTGATCTGCGGATCTTGAATTTGCTGGTAGCATTTGCAAGAGTTTGCAGGGAAACCATTAAGAAGGTATGACACTAGTCCTGCACAAAGAACATGCCAAACCATCAAATCACATTCATTTTGTGGTCACAGTCTATGAACCATTCCAATTCCTCTGCAAATTACCAGCCTCCCTCTCAAAGAAAATGCCACACAACTAAGACTGAATTGTTATTCTCTCTAGTCAACAGGAAGCTATTCTGGTACGGATAGGGTCTCTTCCAAATGATGACTTGTTGAACCTCTAGGTATCAGTAAGCTTGATGAGTTTCCAAAAGTTTGTAGATTTCACCATACAGAATTATTAGTGTCCTTTATATTTCACCACAGGGAAGGCATTCTTTCTCATGAAATCTACCTGCTCCGTGGTTTAATACTTGTCCCAATTGTAACTTGCCTAATTAACGTAGCTGAAGCACAGGTTATGCATTACTCTACCATCACTATACCATCACTGTACCATCATGCCCCATCGAGTCTATCATCTGTCCTGACATCCCAATCCCTGCCCAGTGGATAGTACTTCAAAATCCTGTTTGTCCTTTTACTCCTTTAAGGTTATTTTCCTATAAGTTTGACTTCCCTGACTCTGAGATCCTGAAGACAGTTTACACATTCAGCACGAAACTGAAGGCTGCCAAAACAAGAGAAAAACAAAAACTGGAGATCAGTCTAATTAATAAATACCACATACTTCCTTTGCTCAAATATGCTTACTACCCTCTGTATTTATATGTGAAATGTGTAATTCTTGATCTTCATCAGATCTTGAAATCTCTATTGATGCTGTCATTGTTTTAGAGCTTAAACCAGTTCTTAACTGGTTTAAACAGATATAAGCTGAAATAGATGGGCACTTATCAGTACATAAGAACAACTTATGACCAGGGACAATTTAATGCACTTTATTTACCCTAATAATGAGTTTCATTGACCTGTTATCTGTGCTAAAGACATAAAATTGTCTAAAATCAGGACACTTTAATAGTGTCAGTTACCATAATTAAGAATAATAATCTAATATCGGTCTGTTCACAATTGGATTGATCTAATTTTACAGGTTACCTTTTTATCACGACCTGACATAGAATCTATACTTTGACTGCATCTGTAGAGGAACTCCCATAAGTGCCTTTCAACTATTCAGTCAGAGAGAGGCATCATGCAGTTATCACTTCTCCTCCCTTATTCTTCTGGCATTTGTTGTTCTTGACCTATGGAATTTCTTGGATATACTTCACTCTAGCCATGGCTGTAAAGAACCATGTCAAATGACAGAGATGCTCTCTCAAAGTTGACAACACACGAGTATTCAGAGACATCATTCAAAATGTGCACATATTATTTGTCTCTATGCCACTGTGTCAAACATTGTCACTTGGGAAGCTAAGCAATACCACTTGTACACATGGCCCTCCCAGAATAATTCACAAATACATACCCTTCAGATTTTGCTTGCAGTTCCTCACTTTGGAACTAAGAAACTAGTCATAATGGCACATTAGGCAGAGAAAATCCTACACTACTTTCTGTCTTTTCTCTTGCGAATAATCTTCTCAAATCTCCTATTCTCTATGCAAACCAGCTCATAGGATATGTCCCCTGCAGGCCACTCTGTAGAAACATTCCAGACAAATGTACATCCACTTCAGTCTCGATTGGGACATTTTCCTGAATCTACGTTACAGTTTAGTAGGTCAGAACAACTAAGGCATGCATTTTTTTCATCTTTCTTTTGCACTCCTTTATTTTTCTACTCCAGATTTGCATCAGGCTTGTCACCCCTGTTCTTATCAGATTATTTGACTGTAGCAGGGACAACAAGTTATTCTCATAACCACTGATTTGCCCCAGGTTCATATCCTCCTACCCAAGCTTGAATCCCCATTTACCACCAACCCAGTTCAACCTGCTGACCCGTGACATGAAGCCAATCTCATTGCTAGGTACTGCTCATGAAGTGTGCCTGGGCGTCTGTAAGCATTTGGAGCTATAACATTTTCAGAGTGAAGCATAAGATTACAGGCAAAACTGCTGAGGAAATGAGAGGCTAATCAGAAAAATTAGGAACAAGGCCACTGCATTCAGAATGAAAACTCTCAGGAGGATATTTGTTTGTTTGTTTATTTATTTATTTATTTGAAACAGAGTCTCGCTCTGTCGGCCAGACTGGAGTGCAGTGGCATGATCTCGGCTCACTGCAAACTCCATCTTCAGGGCTCAAGCAATTCTCCTGCCTCAGCCTCCTGAGTAGCTGCGATTACAGGCACAAGCTACCGCACCTGGCCTCAGGGGGATATTTCAAGTACTTGGAGGCTGGTCTTAGAACGATAACAGCTTGAGATTGTGTTCCAGTCCCACGAATTGCTCCCTCAGTTTCAGTAGGAAATTATTGTAGCTAGTTCTATTGCTTTCAGAAAATAAACACTTTAACAACTTGGAAACACCAAATCCAGTCTTATTACTTACAAAAAGCAAGGATGCAAATCAAAGATAGGGTGAGGACTATTTTTTTCTGCATTCATCGAAAAAAATCTATGAAATGGAGATACTTTCTGAACATGATTTTCCATTTATTTGGAGAAAAAAGTACTAACTTCTGTCAAGGAATATTCCACATTTGGTCTCAAAAGGTTTATAAATGAAAATCAATCATACTTGAGAAATTGAATTTTTTCATAGTTACTGGGTGAGAGGCATACTTTATGAAAGTAAATGGAGTTCTGTCTCAGGATAATGAGAATATAGTTGCCAAGAGAAACTGTGAAGTATTCCCTATAGATCTTTTTTCCTACTTGATCCTGTATCATGTAATTATTTTTGAAAAACTTTCAAAGTAGTTATGATTGTAATGCCATAAAGTGAATAAAGGGGAGGGCAACCGTTCCCAATTAAGATCGGAAGAGTAATAAAAATGTAAAGAATATGAAGGCCCTGCCAGCTCAGTATTACATTTGGAGAAGCAAGTACTGAAACTTTTTATTTCAAATGCCAGCAATTATCTGCAGCTCTTAACATAGAGATGCTTTTCAGTTTCTTTTTTCTATTTTTTGTCTGCTTGGCCTAGAACTTTCTGTATATTTCTAATATGGGATACTCTGTTCTTAGACTTCACTCTCCTTTAATCTTTCTTAAAACTATACTATATTCTTTCACAATTACTTCTCTGACCGCATCTTTGCGTCTTTCATTAGCTCCTATTCTGTCTCTCACTTCTTAGACGTGGAGCTATCCAAAGGTTCAGTCCTCTATGCTCTGTGATCTTTTAGTCACGGTCATTATCTACACTCAAAACATCATAAATTCCCTGTGTGTTTGGGTCCCCAGTCTTCATATTCAATCACTTTGAATTTCTCTTGGATGCCATCACGTCTTTTGGATTCATTACTTGCTGAAATGGCTTTTTTTTTTTTTTCCTAAAGAAGCTTTCCCTGAACCCTCCTGTTGCAAAACAAGAACAATTTGTATGTTGCAGTTTATGGCATATTCACAATATGTTACAATCCTTTGATTGCAAAGCCTTGAATGTAAAGCAGTTGCCTTAGTTGGCAGTGGTATGTCATCTGGAACCTGCTAACAGGCCACTCATACATGTACTCAAAAGGATAAACACACCTTTAAGTGTCACCATATTCCAAAGTCAGACAAGAAACAGGAGACTAATCTTAAAAATTAGGAACAAGGCCACTTGTACTCAGGATGGAACTTCTCAAGGGGATTTTTAGACGATATGTTTAGGCAATCTGCATTGATACAATGTGAGGTAGTTACCACCCATCCCCATGAGGAGACTTAGGCTTACAAAATTGATAGAAGATAGAAATGAAAAGACCAAAATTCATTTAAATAGCTATATATAGCCCCCAAGAAATAAAATATGTGTCTTCATTGGTGAAGACATTATTTTTGATGCAGATAAATGGAGTTTGAAGGTCAAATTATAATCAGAAGTCTAATCAAGTATGTATAGATTTCTACATTAAGAGGTATATGAAAGCCTCTAGCCATTAAGAATCCTGCCAATGTTTGGGCCTTCGGTTTAACTTCTTTTTATGTTCCCACCTGAATAGCACATTTTCACTTTATTTATCAATGCCTTCAACAAGATTAATGACAAATATTATCCTGGGACATATCCTACCTTAAAAAAGAGCTTTGAATGAGGATGACCTGTTCTTTCTAGTGGCTATTTTACAAGTTAAACCTTGAAAGTAAGTGTGAATCTTATTTTCTTATTTTAAAATTCATGCAGAGGAGTTAGGAGAAAGAGGAAACAGCGGATTCTCTATATCTTTCCCTTGGCGTTTTGCATCACAACTGGTAGTTCTTGATCATCTAGCACAATTCCTCGGTAAAAACATAGTAGAAAATCAACAAATATGAGTGGAAAAACCCGAGAAAGAAAATAAATACTTGGATTAATTTCCTGTTTTTTGTTAAACATGAACCCTTAGAGTATTGTAATTATAATTGCTGGAAAGGACACCGACATAGATTGTCGTTGCGTTTCTACCACTTTATAGGGCTAATGATGTCTCCGTTATGTACTCGGACATTGGGAATTGTTTTCTTATTATTGTTATACTCATGTGGCGCAAAAAATGAAACAGAAACCTATTAACTTAGAGATGAGATTTCTTAGAAAGGTGTTTTTTTTGGGGGGGTGTTGGGGGGATGAGGAGTGAGCAATGAAGTACAGAAGAAATATTTCAAATGTTTTATTTTTTGAATCCATAATTTAAAGCAATAGTACTTACTTAAGCAGTGGAAAGTCCTATATTTTTTTGTCCAGTTTTGCATTCTATTATTAAGCTTAATTTAAGGGAGAGTAGAAAGGGAATAATGGATTAAAATATGTTATTTTATATTGATCTATCCTGATTTCATTATTTAAGTGTGGAAAGCTTTTCCTTGCATCTCTTACAACTATGTTAAATATGTAAATACTTTGAGTAAAATACGTCTCTACCCCACTTATAATTTAGCCAATGAATCATTGACTATTTATGAGTACATAATATGTGTCTGATCCTGACCTTGGCAGTGAAGATACTTCATTTTTACAAAGAAATAAAACATATGAAGTACTCAACAATGAGTGTAGAAGTTAACAAGCATTCAACCTTCACAGAATTGCCAAATGCTGGTATAAGTAGTATTTCTTCTACTAGCTGGGTGTAGTGGCAGGCGCCTGTAATCCCAGCTACTCGGGAGGCTGATGCATGATCACCAGGAATTGGATCTTTGCCCTCAAGAGCCACAGCATTGTAAGTAGTACATGATCATGGACTTGGTTTTTCCCAAGAAACTTAAAGTGACAGAACCATAGAAAACAATATCTAAGTGATCATCTTAAGTATTTAAGAAAATAATGCATTTCAAATCTACTGAATATTGAGAGTACAGGTGTAGGCTCATGTTAGGAAACACAAATTTGAGAAAGAGATGGAGAAAAATGCCAGAAGGAGGTTTTATAGCACAAAGTCCTCAAACAGACTTGAGTTCCAGGTGTGGGTTGCCTTGCAGACAAGCATGTTCATTTAAAGTATATGCATTGGCTCAGGACATGCTGGTGGAATATCAGAGCATGAAATAATCCTAGTGGAGTTCAGAAACACTGTCAAAATCTTATCAACTTGCTACCTGTGAGACTAGTTTGCTTAGGCCTTGCTTCAACAGAACATGCCATCCAGGCATTAGCACAACTGAACGTCTTATTGTGGGCACCCCTTGGCCCAGCAAACTATTTAGCACTATCTTCCAGATGTAAGCATCTCTGAGATATCATTAAACCTACATCAAGCCACCTAGCACCTATATTATCATAGTTGTTGTTCATTCCAAAGTCAGTCATGTAAAGTTAAAAACACGTCACTGAAGTTTGCCATGCTCCAGCTTCTTCCCAGTGACCTCTATCAATGTCCTGGGATGCAGTACAAGTTCTATGTGTCTACCAGAGATGAGCACTTCTGATTATTTTGTATAATTCATTCTTGCATCAACAACAACAACAACAACAACACACTTCTCATAAAGTCAATTCTTCAATGTTCTATACCAGTTATTATCAACATGTGGTCCCTGGACCAGCAACACCAGTATTACCTCTTAACTCAATAAAAATACAAATTATCAAGTTCCATTCTAGACCTATGGAATAGAAACTCTGGAGGTAGGGCCTGGCCATCTGTGTCAAAACAGGTGCAAAATTTTAAGAAACACTGCTCTATATCATGCTACATGAAATAGACAAGCCATTAGCAATGCATAAACAGCAACAGATGCCATACCATCATTTTACATTTGTTATTATACATTGGTAACTTCCAAATATTAGTAAATCTAAAACACTTAGAGATGAGGACACCTACAGAATTGAGAAAGTCCAATAGTTGAGGAAATCTAAGTACTAGCTAGACAATAAAATGCTGAGAGGGCATGTTGGCTCATGCTTGTAATCCCAACAATTTGGGAGGCCTATAGGCAGGAGTATTACTTGAAGCCATGAGTTTGAAACCAGCTTGGGCAATAAGGGAAGACCTTATCTCCACAAAAATAAAATAAAATAAAATATTAAAAATAAAATAAACTAGGTGCAGTGGCATGCACCTGTAGTCCCAGCTACTTGGGAGGCTGTGGCAGGAAGACTGTTTGATCTCAGGGGTTTGAGGTTATTGTGAGCATGATGTAACATGCATTTAAAGAGCAGTAATGTCAAACTTGAAATTAAGAGTCCCTACTTTCAGAATCTGCATAAGATAAGGGCCCTGTGAGATAAGTTGAGGGATTTACAAGACTGTTGTAGGAGTGGAATATAATAACCCATGGAAGTTCATAAAATCTCTTTTAAGAACTGATTATCTGGAATATAATAAGTACTCCACATATACTTCTAGAAACTAAATCTTGATTCTTTTCTTTCCTTTGCTGGTGTAGGCCTAGATCAATTTTTGAGCTTTTATTGCTCAGTTTTCTATTTCAGTCTGTATGGTATCCACAGCCATGTAACTGAAGCAGCAAAACAACCTTCCCTTGAATTTTGGATGTACATTCTGAAGAGACAGATGCAAATGTCCAGGAATCCTTGATGATTTTGCATTTGGATCTATACATAAGATAAAATATGTAGCAAATTCCAGTTGGCAGTACTCTAGTAGCAAAAGATCTGAAGAAACAAAGACTGTCGTTGTTATTTTTCCTGGACACTGGCACTGCATTTGTTTTACTCAATGAACTTAGTAACTGCCTACTGTAGATAAAAGTATATAAGGAAATTCTTATTTACTTGTGCAACCATATTATATCATTGGTTTTCTACAAGTAGGAGACGATAGAAGTCCTAAAGTTAAGAAATGATATGGTCTCTACAAAGGACTCAGAAACCTTGAAGAAATCAGAATTAGAGTACATACGTACTTTGAGTAGAAGTCAAAATACTAAAAATTAAGAAAGTAAGCAAGCAGATGGGACACCTAAAAATAAAACCCAGAACTCAAATCACTGGCCTGCATATATGTGGTTTAAGATTCCTGTCCAAGGGAGGTCAATGTGATTTCAGCTCTTTTTTAGAGGAGGAAACTAAGGTTAGATGGGGGGGGGGGGGGGGGGCAGGTATACAGAGTAGGGAAAATTAAGTCCTATATGTCACATATATTTTCCTTTACATGATCTATGTTACTGCTGTACTCATATGTTATAGCTGACCTTCCTGAATCTAAAGCCTGTCCTCTGCCTTTCCAGATCAACATCATTTTATGTTATTATTTTAGAAATATTAAAGCAAATTTTATAATTTTTATTGAAACATATTACATTAAACTTATTTACTATTAAGACAATTCTTAGAACAAATGTATTAATGCATTATGCTAACTCAATATTGTGATACTGAAGGATTAATTGTATTCATTAATTCCAATGATCTTCTGTTACTTTTTACCAGAATTTGTCACTATCATTAGCCATAAAATTAAGATTAAATTTAGAATGCAGTATTACTGCTATGAAGAGAATTCCAAAGCAACGAGAGAGATCATTTGACATTAAAAGTAGACAAAGCAGGACACTTTAATAGAGTAATGTGTATTCACACAGTCTATTAAAACACATAAACCTATTTCATTCATGTATTATTTTTAGGTGTCTATTATTCAAAATATTTATTCCTCCCCTAAAATAAAATCACATTCTAGTAGGAAACAAAAGAGTAACAAACATTACAGCTTGAAAACTATGTAATTTTAGAAAGATGCCAAAATGATGTCCAGAGACCTTTGCATAGAAAGAAAAAAATTAGTCAGGGACAGTATTCTAATCACTTAATATGAAACCTGATGGGCATTAGAAGCAGAATTATTTCACAGAGGAAAAAAAGGAGGTCTTCAGAAAGGGGATAGAAAGCAAAATGTAAAGTCACATTCAGAACACAGTCAGAGCCTGATGCCTTTTTTTGGTGTAGAAGAGGTATATGGATCTTCCTAATGCTGCGTGGCCTCAAATAATCACAAAATAGAGTCAACCCTATGGGAAAGGGAGAGGTAGGCAGAAAGTTTTGCCATCACTGCTCTTTCCTATTAGTGAAACTTAAAGGTGGTGTTTCTCTCAAATCCCTCCTAGCCAATCATGGCTAAAGGTTTCCAAGAGACCTTGGCCATCTGGCTTCTCCTACACTGGCTGTCCTTTACCCGGTCCCTGAGAAGCTTAGGGAGAATAATGAAAGAAAAAACAGGAAAGCAAAAATAACTTCATAATTTCTGCCTTCAGCTGAGTCTGGGATTGTCCAAGTTGCCTCTAATGTAGTGTCAGTCAAGACTCCCACACTTTGCAGAAAAATTAGCTGCTATAGGAGCTTGGAAAATTAGAGAAGACTAGCTGAACTGAAAATGGTCCAATATATTGTCACAAAGTCAAGACATATATTTATTGGAAAACAGTCTTTTCTTATTGTTTTACTATGTAATTATCATTGTCATGGGTGGATCAAACATTCTGTGAGATTTCATTTCAAATTTATATTTCTAAAATGCACTCCTGAAAGGACCCACTACTTTGTATTCTCTTTCCAACTCCCCCTCCTATCAGTATCTTTAACTTCAAAGATACCAGTTCATTTAATATCTGTACTTATTTAGTGTTTACACAAATAGCTTTGTATGTCGGAAAGTCCGAACATATCAGCATGGTTCATCTGTGATGTCATGCCCTCCTTCCGCTTTGGCCTTTTATGAATACATTTAACAGGTTGCTTGCAAATGAGCACAATTAAATAAAACAAAAACCGAGGAAAAAGTCTGCTAAATTTTCAATAATCTAAGGGAAGCTGACATCTGTCTGCACCAACAACTGTTTAGGAACATCTCCGTAAAGCTAGGAGGATACTATGGAGTTGTGTTTTGAACTTTATTTAGTCTCTGAACTGTTACTATTTGGAAGATATTGGCTGGATATTTTTAATGTCATTCTCTAATGATTGAAACATACAAACCATTGTAAAGTATAATAAAACAAATATCCTTGAGCTTTATTTAGTTTTTCTTTAGTCTCTGAGTTGTTACCATTGGCAGATATCGGCTGGATATTTTTAATGTTATTCTCTAATGATTGAAACATAAAAGCCATTATAAAGTATAATAAAATAAATATCCTTGAATATATTGCCAAAATTGAAAAACAAAAAACTTGCCTATATATTTGAAAGTCTCTCAGGCTCATTCACCACAACCACTCTCTTCCTTTTCAGAGGTAACTACTGCCCTCACATGATTGATTTTTATCCCCAACTCTCTGTTAGTACTTTTTTTGACAGCATTTATGAGATGTGATTCACATACCATGCAACTTACCACAAATTTAAACGAAGTAAATCAATAGCTTTTAGTATGTTCACATTTTTACAACTTTTTTGTCTATTTTCTGTCTCTATAGATTTGCCTATGGTGGACATTTCATATAAATAAAATATTAATATATGGTGATATGTGATTGAGCTTCTGTCACAAATGATAACTTTTTAAGGTTCATCTATGTTGTAGCATGTATCAGTATTTCATTTATTTTAATTGCAAATAATTTTCCATTGTATAGATACATCACACTTTATTTAGCCACTCATCAGTTCATAGACATTTTGAGTTGTTTCTACTTTTTAGCAATTATGATTAATGATGCTAGGAAGATTCATACAAAATTTTATATGAACATGTTCTTATTCATCTTGGATATATACCTAGGACTGGAATTGTTGCATCATATGATTCCATGTATTTAACCATTTGAGGAGCTGTTACACTGATTTCTATCATGGCTGTACTGTTTTACTTTTTCATCAGAAGTGCATGGGTTTCCTTTTCTCCGTATCTCCGCCAACAAGTGTTATTATCTGTCTTTTCTGAGTATAGCCATCCTAGTCAGTAAGATGTGGTATTTCTTTGTGGTTTTTATTTTCATTTTGTTGATAGCTAATAATTACTTATACTTGTATTACATATTTTAATGTTCTTAACATAGTATTATACAAGTTGTAAAACATTGTATACATTTAAGCCAAATGAAACATCGTTTCTAACATTACTTTTTCATCCAAAATTTTAGTTTTGAAATTCAACATGTCAATATATTTGGTTGTCATTCACTTATTTTTTACTGCTCTCAAGTATTCTATTTTAAGGATGTAACCATTTAATCATTCTTCTGTCTGTTAATGGCTGCTAAAATTGTTATCAGTATCGGTTATTGTCAACAGTGCTGCTAGGAGCACTGTGCATCATACCTCTTTGTGGTCACATGCCGGAATTCTCCCAGGGTTTAGGTCATCAACTTTTGCCAGTTTGCCTTCTGATTTTAGTACTGCAAATCTCTTGTCTGGGAAATCACTTAGTTCCAGGTAAATCAGTTCTGTTCGTCACCCTATCTCTGGCATATAATTAGATGTGGAATTGTGAGATCTTGAGCTGTGTGAGATAAAGTCACATTCTCCTTCAATGTGGTTTCACCATTTAACATTGCCATCAACAGGGTTTAAGAGTTATGGTCTCTTTACAACCTTATTAATTGTGATGTTTGGCCATTTGGCTTGTTTATTGATACAGCAAAACTCCAGGATAACACATTCCTTTAAAACTTTAGGTCACATATAATTGGATTAATAATCCTTTCTTTTCTCTGCGTTTCTCTTGCCCAGTGACTTGAAATCTTATCTTCTGGTTAGGATAGGAAAGATAGGACTGATGACCCTCTAATAATGTGTAGATAAAGGCTGGGTTTTCATATTCCCTTGTATTCTGTAGGTTCAAACTCCCTGAATCATGCTGGTGTAAAAAAAAAAAAAAAAAAAAAAAAAAGGTCTCTAGAATCTCAGCCAACTCCAGACTCCAAAAATGATCCTTTAAAAAATGAATAGAGAACGGCAACTGGGTCAGCAGTCAGCATGATGTTACATTACCTGTCCTGACCTTGGAACTTCAGTGGCTAACTACTTCAATCAATTTATTGCATCATATTAAAAAACACTGACATTTTACACAATTGTAAGTATTTTACCTCACTATGACTTTATGACAAGTTTTACTGTATATTATAATCACAAGCACACACGCATATGAATATATGCAAGTATATATAATTCTATATTTATTTTTTAATTGATAGAAATGGATTATAGATAATTTCATGTGGTTGTCTTTGTGTTACATACTTTGAAACATATGCTAATACAATATACAAAATAAATTTTCTTATTCCAAATTGATAATTCCACACCATCCTTTGCATTCCCTCTCTTCCTTCTTGCCATGACCATTATGAGCAATATTGTCTTGTATATGCACTAATGTAGTTAATCTCAACTATATTATGGTTTATGGTCACTCCACATTCATTTTTTCATGCATACACACACACAACACACACATGCATGTGCACACACACACACATTTATTCCAAACTACTGTCTACTTCTCTGCCAGGGTCATTGATAAAATGTAAACTTCACCATGTAAAACTGTAACATATCTGCAGGTACTAACCAGGTTGAATACTGTATAATTTTGAAATAAGATTAAAACGGGTACGTTCACCAAAGTACATCTTTAGTACATGTTTTAAGTTCACAAATTAAATCACTATAATGAACATATATGTGTGATGCCATTCAATGTATCATTTAAAAATACTTATTTCCAGTGATATAACTATTTGTTGAGGGAGGTCACTGTACATGTGACTGTAACATTGAGCTATTTTTGAAAGTGTTCATATTTGCAAATTCTTATATTTCCAATCTAAATAGCTATACTTTACACAAAAAATAATAAAGGCTTCATTCTAACTATTATTGTGAGAGAGTGAACATCAGCACACAGACTTAATAGTTCAAGCAGAAAAAAAAAGAAAGAGAGAGAGAGATATTCCTAGATTCTGGGATTTGTACTACCACTTCCATGACATCACTCCCTTGGGTTATTTAAAATTGTCTTAGCACTTTGAACAGGTGAAGAATCCCACTGACCTTCTGATAAAAGTAATTACATACTGTGAATGAAAGTTAATGTTAGTATCAATTTATTGTCAAACTCTTTCAATTGTGGATAGCAAAATGTACAAGTCCTTTTTGTTCTTCTGGGTTGCTAAGTCAACATTTAGAATTTTTTTTTTTTTTTTGTCTGAGTGTGGTAGCTCATGCCTGTAATTCCAGTACTTTGGGAGGCTGAGGTGGGTGGAAAACCTGAGATCCGGTGTTTGAGACCAGCCTGGCCAACATGGTGAAACCCCGTCTCTACTAAAAATACAAAAATTAGTCAGGCATGGTGGCTTGCACCTGTAATCCCACCTACTCAGGAGGCTGAGGCAGGAGAATTGCTTGAACCCAGGAGGCTGAGGTTGCAGTGAGCCAAGATCATGCCATTGCACTCCAGCGTGGGCGTCCAACTAAAAAAAAATACATAATGAATGAATGAATAAATAAATAAATAATTTTTGTGACAATTTTTAAATGTAATTTCCAAGAATTTATAAGAAATTGAGTGTAGTCAGACTATTGTTATTATTTCTAGAGAGATCCCAAACCACAAACTGGTGTTAGGCATGGGATGGACGCATGGTAACACTGCAGTGTGTTCCAAAATATACTTTCTGGTTTGGTTGAGGTAGGAATTCATTCTGGATCCATCAGTTGATGATTTTCAAAGGGGGGATGGCTAATGAGGCAATGAACCAAACAGAGTGGTATAAGGTAGAAATCTGACAAACCACTCACTCAAGATGGCATCTGCAAAATTTGTGAGGCAAACACTTATAATGTATGATTGCATTTTGTTGCTGGATTGGCTCTGTCAAGAAAAGTCTGAGTAGAGACCACAAAGAATAATAAATTTATATACTGCTGTGATTTGAAAATATGTGGCTGATTCATTCAAATACCAGCATCAATTGTCCTATAATTATAATCTCCCTTTTCCAAGTGTTCCTGTATCTTCTATTATCTTCTATTTTCTTAAATGTAAAAAAAAAAATTATAAACATTGTCCTATCTGATGTTTTTCTGAATGAAACAGTAAAATAGATACATAAGAAAATCATATTTCTATTATCTAACACAATTATGGGCATCTTTTTCTTATAACTAAGTTAGTCATTCCTATGGGGTGCATTCAGATTAAAATATCAATACAAGGTGCTCTTTATTTCTGGACACTTCTAGTGGGTTATAACAGAGTGCTATGTGTTAATTCCAATATATTGCTAAATTTAGTTGTGAAACAGCCTTTGAACTAATTGATGTCCTTTCCCAATGGTTTGGTGACATTAAACCCCTACATTGCCATTTAAAGTGTATCTAAATGTGACCACTAAATTATAATGTTTGATTATTTTCAACAGTTTAATCAAAGATTATAGAATACTAGAGGTGAAAGAAAATTTACAGTGGTCTGTTCTATTTTTCCATCTCCCCTTCAATAAAAAATTTTATTTTAGACACACACACACACACAAACACACATGCACTTTCTCAGAGGAGTTACAGCCTCTCTTTGATTTCCATAGTCCAAGTCATGATACAAATTTCAAACTCAAAGGATAAAAAAGGACAGAAATAAAAATTCTACAAGAAGATAATAGAATGAGACACAGAAATTGAAGTTAAGCAAATCGATCATAGTGACTTTGCAGCCAATACAAGATTAAGTGCTAAGAGAGTGGAACAAAATAGAGAACTGTTGTTTCCTTCAGTCTGAAGCTTTTCTTGGATTTACTTTTTTTTCACAATAAATAATTAGTTATGTTTCAATTGACACTGTTAATTACCTTTTATTAGTGGTATGAGATATTTTTTTTTCCATCGATGGCATCTTTAGTTCTAAAATGTATGGTATCATGATCCCCATTTTATAGACATGGAAACAGAGGCCAAAGAGGCTAAATACTGGCGCCTAGACTGGATCTCAGCAGTACAACTGACTACTCAGCATTGTATTTCCTCCCTTTAGAACATGTTGACGAACTCTTTATAAGCATAGAAAGAAATAATCATTGAATGCTCAAGTTCATCAATGACTACCCAACCTTCAATGCAATAATGATACTGTAAGACACAGAGTCACTGAACTAACCGGTCAAAAGGTTGTTAAAGAGATTATTTATATTTTATTCAATTACGTGGGATCACTTGCACATAAGGTGTCCCTTATGTGATCTGTCAAAAATTGTTTATTCCCTTAGATGCTTAGTACATTAAAATGCAAACTTAAACATTTTTAAGGGATCAGAAATTCAAAATCTATTTATTTTAACACCTACACCAAAGGAACTATATTTCTCAAAGGAGTACATTTTTAAGAATTCTACATTTAAGTTTGTAAACTAGAGAGTCTGACACAACAGTGATACATTCCACAGAGAGAGAAATTCTGGTATGTTTTGTCCAGTGAGTGCTTTAAAGGGTACCAATAAAATGCTAATGAAGGGCCATCAGTTACACTGTATTTCAAGTAAAAGATCTGGCACACAGATTTTGCTTTTTATGAGGCTTCTCCTTAAAAACTAATCAAAGGTAGTATATCTCTGTTAAGGTTCAAAATGTTAGGAGAAAAAGACTGGCATGACTGGAAGTCAGCCCACAGCCAGACTGCATGCCTCTTTGGGAAGCTGACCTCCTCCGATACATTCCCAAACTCCTCCTCAGGACTGGAGCCATTCTGCTCCCTCAGCTTCAGCAGCACTCATGCACTCAGTTGTTGGGGAGAAGCCATTCCTTACAGAAGAACTCAAGAGGCAAAAAGCAAATATCAATCAGCCATAAAGGTTGCCTTCAAAGATATTATAGCTTGGAAGGCAAGATAAGACAGCTCAGTCAATCTTTAAAATATAAAATTTAAAAGAAGAGATTATATCTATTTGAGAGGAGAGTGGAATAATCCACAGTTTCAATTGACCAGCATTTAAAAATGTAAATATAATTTGCAACTCAAGATACTGTCCTTGCTGGGTCAGCAATTTCAATAAGTTCCTCCCCACTTTTAACCTCATGGAAAGTCTGTAAATAATAGTTTTAGCTGAGCTTCAAGACTGTAAGAACTTTTTCAGGCTTTGCTCCCTATCTACTTCTCTATAATTGTTTACTTTCTTCTTGTTTTCCTTTTTTGTCTATTTTCCTGTTATTTCTTTCATCTATACTTAGATCATTTGAATAAACAACTAGTTAAATGATCTGCTTGGTTTTAATATATTCGCTAATTCAATGAACAATAATTTAATGTAATAAAGATGATTCACTGTGATCAGGACTAAGGTAAGAGTAACAAGAAAAATAGACAAAGTCTTTTTCCCCATGGAATGTGCATCCACTAACAGCAAACAAAGTTGAAGGATGTCTTTCCTTTGTATGTCTATCCAAATGACTGTCTTTAAATTTACTCAACTTATCCCCAGGCCCAATAACTCAGGTGAAATTCTGTCAGTTTCCCACATACAACCCAGATAGCTGATGTACAGCATGTGTGGGAAAATATCTATAAATACTGAAATGTGGCCATGATAAAACAGAACACTCAGCATGCAGGAAAGCACAGAGGAGATGTAGCTCACACAGGGATGGAGGAACACTGTTTGATTGTTATGTGGAGTACATGAACTTGAGCAGTGGAAGGAAACTCAGGACACAGGTCATTGATTACCTTAATACAATGCCAGGTTAAATGATTGAGGAAAAGTCTTAAATCCTTTGGGCTCTTAAAGAAGAACAGGCAAGAGAGATTTAAAGTAAAATAGAAGAAATTTTACTGGAATATTTGCAGAAAGATCTCTACTATCAACTGCAAGGCATAATTTTTTTTCAAGTGGATCATGCTAACGGGACTTATTAAAGACAGTGGAATCTTAGCTTTGGTGAGGCTGGTTAGTGAGGACACCCTTGAAAGCCAGGTCTCACTAGAGTCAAGTCTTATAACAACCCTGAAATAATAAGTGAGCCATTGACCTTCATCTTCTATCCAATTAGTCAAAACCTTTTAAAACATGCATGCTATGGAATCACCTTTGTATGGAAGGCAAATGTCATATGTGACTATTTGGATGCACAGGAAAGATTGCTAAAGAGGATTAGGGGATAGAGGTCTAAGGGTATCAAGGAAAAAACAATGTGTTCTTATAAAATAACTTGATTAGTAGAGAGAGAAGCTTTTTTTTCTGGCATGGAGGATTTAAAACTTATTCTTTCTTCATACTTGTACATATTTTTAAATGTCCAGCTCAGACATAGCCTCTTCCACTAAAACTTTAATTCAGCCCAGACTGGATAAAATTTCTAAAATCTTCTTTCTATATCACAATATTTTGCACTTCGTTTTTCTACATATATATCTACATATTTCTTTGTAATATGCCATTGATCTTGCACAAATAGGAATAAATTATTCCTTGTCCTGCTCAGCACTTAGAACAAGGCAGAGACCCAAATAGAGAAAATGTTGAAATTTAATGCCTGATGAGTTTGTGATCAGCTGTATAATAACTCTTAGAAAGTCTCTTTCAGCCGGGCGCGGTGGCTCAAGCCTGTAATCCCAGCACTTTGGGAGGCCGAGACGGGCGGATCATGAGGTCAGGAGATCAAGACCATCCTGCCTAAGACGGTGAAACCCCTTCTCTACTAAAAAATACAAAAGACTAGCCGGGCGAGGTGGCGGGCGCCTGTAATCCCGGCTACTCGGGAGGCTGAGGCAGGAGAATGGCGTAAACCCGGGAGGCGGAGCTTGCAGTGAGCTGAGATCCGGCCACTGCACTCCAGCCTGGGCGACAGAGCGAGACTCCGTCTCAAAAAAAAAAAAAAAGAAAGTCTCTTTCATTTCATGGCTCTCAAAGGAGTAGAACCCACAGCAGAGCATAATTTGAGTCAGAAGCCCACAGAACTTAGGATCCAGTGATAAAAGCTTATGGAAGCTGCCACAGGACTAACAAATGCTATAATGGCCTGGAGCCAACTGGAAAAGGGTATTAGTCAAGGAAGAATGTGTTTTCTCCATTCCTTTCTGTATAGCTGCATTGGCATAATTTAATATGATTTACTCATCAGAGTGAGCCACTTAGCAGGCCATAGCTATGGCCAGATCCAGTATCCATGACCCCATTAACACCTAATCAAGTGGGAGGATACAAGAAGTAAAAATGGCATCATTTTTTTTTTTTTCCTTCTGGGATCTTAGGGTCCAAAAAAATGTGTATTTGAGAAACAACACAAATAGAGAGTAAATTATGTGTACTAATAAAACATATAATTCTTGGCAACCTATGTAATTCTATGACAAGTTCCTAGTAACATCAAAGCTCTGTAAGATGACCAACTACAGGAAACGGCAATAAAAACCAACCACGCTTTTTCCACAAAAGGAAGCTAAGACAAATATCATCAATGGAATACTATTGTTAGTCAACATTGAACACATTCCACATCTACTCTACCAAAACTCATAAGTGGCAAGGTTATATTTGAAATCAGCATCTTCCATTCCAAACGGTTAGGGCATCTTTTAAAGATGCAACCCTTTTGCAACATCCAATGCTCTAAATTATGCATTCCAAAACCATGCTTCTGAGAAAGCTAAGTACATAGTTAAGTAGGATAGCCCATGATAGCTTATAAACTGTTTATTTGTTTTATTTCCTTAGGGTTTACAAACATGTTATAACTTTTTCTCAAACCTTAGCATATTAAAATAAATTAAAATACATTGTAAAGGGGACTGGTACAAGCAAGACAGTAGTAGCAATACAAAGACTCAGTTAAAAGTGAGAAAAGTGAAATAAAATGTTGTGTACATGCGAATCTGATGTGTATGTAAATACTACAAACAGGAGACACTGTGTCTTTTTAGGTTGCAAATAAGCTGTTTTATATACTGTTATAATATAAACCAATTGTCACTCCAAACATGGAAATAACTTGTTCAAATGATGACAACAAGGCATTGATAAAAGTTGACATTGAGTTTGGAATGTCTCATCTAAAATAGCACAGGTAATTGTATTACCTAATTAAGATTTTCATTTAAGTGTTGGAAGACTGACAGCAGCAAAAACAAAATGATTGTTTTTTCATGAGATGAGCTCCATTTATTTGGTAAAGCCACTAATATGACAGATAAGTGATATGTAATTTATTTCAAATTAAAGTTTGCTGTTTTAAGAACTAGACAAACAAATTACAAACAAAAATATGTTGAAATAATATATTTCCAATTGTCTATAAAAAACAATGAACACTGAGACTATAACAAAGATATTGGCACTGATGATGGGTTAGGATTAGCAATCTTCGTTGTTTCCATTGAAAACTCTACATAGTTCAAACAGGTCTCCAGGGTGTGGAGCTGGCAGAAAAGCTTCCCCCAGGCAAGGTCCCAGAAATCCAATGGTTCTCTCTTTTATATTCTATTTTAGGAACAAAGATCTCCAGAATTTGTTGTGTGTGATTGATATGGCATATTCTTTCTGAGATAGTGGACTCAGACCATGTGTCACTTATGCATTCATTCACTCAAATATACCTTTCAAGTGACTGATTTATGCTGGGGTATGTAACAGGTATAATGTAATAAAAAATATAAACAAGATTTGGACCCATGCTTCCAAGTAGTCTTCTGCATGCATTGCAAGTATATTAATTTAAACATACTGAAAGCACTGTAGATTCAATAACCTACAAATATGTGCAAAGCAATGGCATTATTTTCTGTAATGAATCTTCTTAGGTTTAAATCAAAATAGTAACAATAAGAGTGTCAATACAAACATCTGTATATAGGACCTTTTTTTTTAAAATAGGTATATTATAACATTGGATGAAAAGGCAGAAACAACAGAGCTTTCTGATTAGCTAGAGGGGGAAGGCAGAGAACAATGAGAAATGAAATTGTTGGAGATACTATTAGCAGGGAAAGAGGAATAGATGGCCCCAAAGATACACTCTGTAGCCTCCATTTTTTTTTTTTTAGGCAACTTGAGTTGAGCATGAATGCACAGCTATGACTTAATTGCTTCACACTTGACTAGATATGCCAAGAAATTTTGTATATGGGAGTACTATTTTTTTCAACTTCAGAAGTTTCATGGAATTTTGGAAAGAACATAAGCTCAGGAGACAGGCCTGAAATTAAATTCTGGTGGCACTACTTTCTAAACCAGCAAATTTGGCCAAAATACTTTTTTTTTTTTTCTCTTCTCTAAAATTAGCTACACCATGCCAGTGATAACCTTTATGGAAACTTATGGCATGCCAAGCACTTCTAAGCACTTTAAGCAAATCAATTCATTCTTTCTTGCAGTAATGCTATGAAGTAGGTAATATCATCAATCCTATTTACAGGTAAGAAAACTGACTCACAGTGTTTTAAAAGAATATGCCTGAGATCACACACCTAAGATGTATCAGACCAAACTGCAATGCCAGGATCACGGGCTCCAAAGCCCTTATTTTCAGACATATCAGTAGTTCAAAACCTACCTCAACAATGAGATATTATAATACACCTATTAGAATGGCTAAAAATTAAAAGTGACAAAATCAAATTCTCAAAAGAATGCAGAGCAACAGAGCTCTCATTCATTGCTGGTGGGAATACAAAATGGTGCAGCCACTTTGGAAAGCAGTTTAGCAATTTCTTATAAAGCTAAATATAAGCTTACCATAGGATCCAGCAATCAATCACACTCCTAGATCTTTACCCAGGTGATTTGAAAATTTATGTTCACACAACACTCTGCATATGAATGCTTATAGCAGCTTTATTCATAATTGCCAAAAATTGGAAGCCACCAACATGTCTTTCAATAAGTGAATCGATAAGCATAGCATGGTACATCCAGACGATGCAATATTATATAGCTATAAAGGGAAATGAGCTATCAAATCACAGAAAACCATGGAGGAACCTTAGTTGAATATTGATAAGTGAAATATGTTAGTCTAAATATGCTACAAACTGTGCTATTCCAACTATATGACATGTAGAGAAGACAAGCATAGAGAAAGTAGAAATATCAGAGGTGGCCATGGGCCTAGGGAGTGGGTGGAGCCTTTTTGGGACAGTAGAATTACTCTGTATAATACTGTAATGGTGGATACAGGACATTAGGTATTTCTCAAAGTCCCCAGAATGTACAACACAAAGCGTGAACTTAATGTAAATTATGGACTTTAGTTAATAATAACCTATTAATGGTAGTTCATCAATTTTAACAAAGTGTGGGTTCAGTATGGGGTGGAGAGAAGTTATATGGAAGCTTTCTGTACTTACTGTACAACTTTTCCTAAAACTGCTTGAAAAAATGTCTATTAATTTTTTTAAGCATGAAAGAAAAAAATAACATTTTTTTTCTTTTTTTTTGGGGGGGGACGGTGTCTCGCTCTGTCACCCAGGCTGGAGTGCAGTGGCCAGATCTCAGCTCACTGCAAGCTCCGCCTCCCGAGTTTATGCCATTCTCCTGCCTCAGCCTCCTGAGTAGCTGGGATTACAGGTGTCCACCACCACGCCCGGCTAGTTTTTTGTATTTTTTTAGTAGAGACGGGGTTTCACCGTGTTAGCCAGGATGGTCTTGATCTCCTGAACTCGTGATCCGCCCGTCTCGGCCTCCCAAAGTGCTGGGATTACAGGCTTCAGCCACTGCGCCTAGTCTAAAAAGCCATTTTATATTTTAATAATTACCTAGAAGATAATCTCAGACTGTAAAAGTCTTCCCAAAATGCAAAGTTACCCAGTATCAACTAGCCAAATGGCTGCATGGTTTCCAACTGTACAAGAAAATTAAAGGCAATCTTCTAATGGCATTCTGAATATTAGACATAAAGCAGTCCTCAAATATTAAAATATTTTAAAAAACTGAGACTTTTACTTTTCAGGTCAAATTTATCTTCATGATGCTCTCTCATTAATTGTTTTCTGAACAGCCCAGCTGTCTTTATTCAGGGTCTCTGGATAGTCATCTTTTCTAGAGCTAAGGGCACTTTGTGTAAAACAACAACAACAAAAGTTTATTTTCAGCTCAGCAAGATTTTATGATCAACTGTAGTGTCATCCTAGGGAGAAAAGCATCCAAAAAAGTCATCCAAAAACATCATCTAATGAACCTTCCTCTTTTTAAATAACACTGTTTATACATTGAATATGAACTCCTTTTTTGTCAGTTATATAATTACAATCTTATGATGGTTACTAAAATTATCCACTTTTAGGGGTTTATAGCATTGGCAAGATGTGTTCAAAAATAGTGAAATTCATCTCTTTAGTTAAAAAAAATAAGCAGGCCGGGCGCGGTGGCTCAAGCCTGTAATCCCAGCACTTTGGGAGGCCGAGATGGGCGGATCACGAGGTCAGGAGATCGAGACCATCCTGGCTAACACGGTGAAACCCCGTCTCTACTAAGAAATACAAAAAATAGCCGGGCGAGGTGGCGGGCGCCTGTAGTCCCAGCTACTCGGGAGGCTGAGGCCGGAGAATGGCGTGAACCCGGGAGGCGGAGCTTGCAGTGAGCTGAGATCCGGCCACTGCACTCCAGCCTGGGCTACAGAGCGAGACTCCGTCTCAAAAAAAAAAAAAAAAAAAAAAAAAAAAAATAAGCAATTAAGTCAATATTGCATATAGTGTATACTCAACAAAGTCATTTCCTTATATGGGGATGTGATCATTTCTCACTGAACTTTTAAAATTAATTATCCATTTTATGTTTAGACAGTACAAAGATTTAAAAAAATGAACAAAGATTTTTTTAAACACTGAAGTCTACAGAGGAGGAAAACAATCAGAAGCTTTAGAATTGTGCTGCTTTTCCCGTTTGTAGAACTTGCTCTTTAATGAAATTTTTTTTTTTTTTTTTTTTAGCACCACGATATCTGGGTTGTTAAAAGGAGGATTGCTCTTTTGCTGTACGTAGAATTGGCTAACCTATGGGACCTGAAACCAATTCTGTCATTCAGCTGCGAATCCCAGGTCACACAGTCAGAAATAGAGGGGATTTCAAAATTGATTATTGAATACCTGCATTTCTTAGTCTATGTCATGTGTCAACCCTGACCTTATGCTCCAGTCTTATATCTAGGGATGAGCTCTGTTCTTTAGAAGCAATCTCTCTGCATGTTGAAATTAAAACAAAAATGGTCACTTGTAAAATTCACAATATCCTTAAAGAATAAACAAGTAAGATCTTCAGCAGGAACAAGAAATAGCCCAATTTTTTGACATGTAGGAAAAAGAGAAAATTTCCACAAGGGTTTTAGTAAAAGTATATATGATTTAACTGAGTGTAAATTATCTTCAGTAAACAAGGCAGAAAATATTTATAGAGCTGCTTCTCTAAGATATCATGCCAAAGTAAAATTCAGTTTAAGTAATTATAGTTCGAGCCAGAATTAAGTGACTGGTGCAGTTTTCTGTTGCAATTTTCTCATGATGCAGATTAATCCATGGTTGGGTATTAGAATTAAAAGAATCTCAAATAGCAGTCTCGCTGTTTTTTTTTTTTTCTTGTCTTTTTAAAATTTTATTGAGGAGAGGGGAGTAGATGAGAGACAAGGGTAGTGAGAGTTCTTGGATATTTTAGAATTTAATGAAAATTGTGGATGCTCTCCTCAGATTATATATCTATATATACACATATACATATACCCATATGTAATATAATACACATATTATATACTGTATCTGTACACACAACTCTAATTTTTTAAATATAATCTCAGGAAATTTAATTTCAGGAGTCTGAGAGATATCTGAAAAGCCTCCATGAAACCTCAAGGAAGCCACAAACCCAAACAGATGAACACATAGCAAATTCTTCTGGTAATTTTATATATACCTGTATTACTGTCTCTCAGTTGTGACTTTTGAAGTTATGGTTTTCAGTGAGTGCCAGATTACTGACACAAATATCTAGTTTATCATGAGCTCTTAATATTGTCTATTTTGGGTCACAGTCTAAATGTGAATGTGCAACCTCATGCATCAGCAGCTGTGGGAGGCTCTAGTGAAAAGAAGAAACTCCATTTTTGGCATTACAGTTGAAATACACACACATACACACACGCTCTGCAACTTATAATGGAGTTACATCCTGGTAAACTCATCATAAGTTGAAAATACTATTAAGTTGAAAATATGTTTAATACATCTATTGTAGTAGGCATCATACTTAGCCTAGCCTACCTTAAACGTCACCATATTTGGGCAAAATCATGTAACGCAAAACCTATTTTATAATAAAGTGTTGAATATCTCATGCAATTTTTGTATACTGTAATGAATGTAAAAAAACAGAATGACTGTATGGGCACTTGAATTATGGTTTCTACTAAATGTGTATCACTTTTGCACCATTGTAAATAAAAAAAATTGTTAGATTGAACCCTCTAGGTCAAGGTCTCTCTCTCTGTATATATAGACCACACACACACACACACACACACACACACACACACACACACATATATATATGGAAAGAGAGAGAGAAAAAGAGACTATATATAGACTTATTGGTAATGTTTCTTATCTCTTACACATTTGAGAGAATGTCAAAGTCTTTTCACTTGCTGAGATATGCCAACGACTTATATTCAGTCTCATCAGATTGTGGTCTATGGATATGCTTTTCTCTTTCGTTGGCTGGGAATTAGCCAGGTGGTACTCAAACAGCCTGCAGACTAAAATAATCTAAAAAACTTTAATAGGTTCTGCTCCTGGAGAACCTGATATGATTTGTCTGGAGTGGACCCTAGACATGGGAATTGGTAAAATTCCCTAAGTGCTTTAATGTACAGCCATAGTTAACTGCCACTCTTATTGCCTCAAGGGTATGCCTTAACCAAGGGGGCGTATAGAATCTCAAGGTTGATTTCATTAACGTTAACAGTCTCCCTCAGTCTTGTTAGAATATAAAACAGATCTTTGGTCTAAAATGTATTGCTGTTGTGGGCAAATAATTTTTAAAATATTTCCAGAGCCCAATCCCTAGAGATAAGAATGAAAATTGTGATATACAAACACAGTTGAGAAAAACAAAATTTTCCATATCCTGGGGCCTATTTATTAGAGTAGTAGCCCTCCTCAATTTTTTTTTTTTTAAGGTGGGATCTCGCTCTGTCAGCCAGGCTGGAGTGCAATGGCACGATCTCAGCTTGCTGTAACCATCTCCTCCCGGGTTCAAGCGATTCTCCTGCTTCAGCCTCCTGAATAGCTGGGATTACAGGCACGCGCCACCACGCCCAGCAACTTTTTGTATTTTTAGTAGAGATGGGCTTTCACTATGTTGGTCAGTCTGGTCTCGAACTCCTGACCTTGTGATCTGCCTATCTTAGCCTCCTAAAGTGCTGGGATTACAGGCATGAGCCACTGTGCCCAGCCAGCCCTCTTTAATTTTTAAACCGAAATAGTGAAGATTAAGACAAAGTTACAATTTATTAATTTGGCTATATTAGTAAATTTTTGGTCCTCATGAGCACAATAATCCAAAATTATAAAACTATTTTCGGTCAAAAGTTTCAAGAGATCTTAAATAATAGCATCAACAATTACTGAGTAATTTTTATTCAACAGAAAGTTAATGTCCTTTTTTTCGAGACAGAGTCTCTCTCTGTCACCCAGGCTGGAGTGCAGTGGCATGATCTTGGCTCACCGCAACCACTAGGAGAAAGCTAAATTGTTGTTCTAGTCAAACTGAGGGATGCCTAGTACTTTTTTGTTGTTTCTATACCAGCCACAGCCCACAGAACACCTCTGACCAGACCCAATCTCTGTTTTAGTATGGCCCATGAACTAGGATTATCCACCAAAGCTATGGGAAAATCAAATCCCAATGTCTGTAAATGAAGTTTTATAGGAGTGCAGTCATGCTCACGCATTTTGTATGACTGCTTTCACACTATGTGGTACTTGCAATAAAGAACACATGGCCCGCAAAGCCTAAAGTATTTTTATTATCTGGCTCTTTACAGAAAAAGTTTGCAGATCCTCTTATATATCCATCTTTGTTCATTCATTTCCATTTGCCAGAAATTGTTTTTATTTGCCATGGCCCTCAAATAAGTTTTGCTGAAGAATTGTTTCTCTATTTTCCTTATCTTCCCTTTCTCTTCTCGTTTCCTTCCCTTCACTCTTTTTGTTTGTTTCAGGAGTTGAATACCGCAGACACTAAGTATGTTAATTACGTACCTTATTCAAAAGACAATCACGCTAATGTTTGATGTCTATCCTTTATATGTGTTCTTGGAAAATGTATATTGTTGACTACATTTCTATATTTATGTAAATGATAATTTGTGGCAATGAGTTTTCCTTGGCAGTATGTTTTAAAATCCACTCTTGGTTTATTATTTACATCTAATAGATCATTGTTCATAATTTTCTCACAGTTCTCTCATACAAGGGATTTTTACCAATTCCGTCTCACATTGACAACCCAGATTGCTTCCAGCTCTCAGCTACATAAGGAAAATCCTTATACATGGTCTTTATGAATTAAAGTAAAAATGTATTTAGTTTATGTCCTTGAAGCAGAAATTCTATTAATGTAGAACATGTTTATACTAAATTTATTCAGGTATCACCAAATTAGTCTCAGTAATGATAATACTCCCACTAGCAATGTATGAAAACCCAAGATTAAGTATTTACTCTCTAGAGCTAACATGAAGAATAAGCTACATTGTTTTGTGTTGAGGTATAGTCGTATTATTTTGTGCATATTTCACTTTATAGCTTTCACAAAAGTGCTGTTTTTAAATATTTTTTATTTCAGTGTGTGCACAGTGTATTTATTACATGAATAAATTATCAAAATCAAACTTTCCCAGTATATAAATTATAATTGTGCTTCATTGCTTATTTTATTTCATTTTATTCTAGTTTTTATTTTTAGGTCTTGTGCATTTATGATTACATAGTCTAATCCTGTTTTAAAAATAATTTTAACTTTAATTTTAAATTCAGGAGATACACGTGTAAGTTTGTTATATGGCTATATTGTATGGTGCTGAAGTTTGGGGTAGGAATGATACCATCAGCCAGGTAGTGAGCATAGTATTACCCAATATTACCTAAGAGTTTTAAAGCTTGATAAACAATGTGGTCTGCAGAGTAAGGGCCCCCAAAGATGTCCATGTCTTAATCCTAGGAACTTGTAAATACATTATGTAACATAGTAAGAGAAAATTAAGATTGCAGATAAAATTAAGGTTGTTAGCTGAATTTAAGCCATAGGTGTTAACATGGATAATCTGGATGGGCTCAATGTAGTCACAAGCATCCTTAAATGTTGACAATGAAGCCAGAAGAATTAACTTTAAGGAAGAAAATGTGACCATGGAATTAGTGTCACAGTGTTGCAATTGAAGAAAGATTCAGCCATTGCTTGTTTTGAAGATGAAGATAGAACATCCACAAATCCAGAAATAAAATCACACCCTAAAGGTGGAAAAGGCAAGAAAATATACTACTCCTTTCCTAAACCTTGGAGGAGCCTCTTGACTAATAGAATGAATCCCTGTAACATACACAGAAGATCCACAATGATTTGATAATGTCATGTCAGCAGAAATACTGACAACTTGTACTGAAAGGATCAGAGAAAAGATGAAATGAGAGAAGACTGTTGACTCCCAAAATTCTGTAGGCAGAAAATAAGATTAATAAAACTATTCTGCTGCAAACATGCATTACCCTTCATGACAAAAGGAGGATTTCTCAGACAGCAGAGTAATGGGCCCAGAGGACAGAGCCTTCGGCCCAGAGAGTAGAGTTTTGAGTCACAGATGTTTTCTCTAGGCTTTGAAAATCTTACAAAGTTTGCCCTGCTGGATTTTAAAAATTGCTTGGGATGGTGACTTCCCTTACAGTTTCTCTGTTTTGAATAAGAATGTCTATATTCTGGTATCCAATGCCAGTTACAACATTGTATTTTGGGTAGGATAACTTATTTTCTAGTTTCACAGGTCCACAGATGGAGAGAGCTTTTTTCCCAGGATGAATCATACCAAGAGTCTCGTCTCTACCTGATTTAGATTATTTAGATGAGGAAACTTGGGCCTTTTGAACTGATGATATTAAGATGAGATTCTGGACATAGAGTTGGTGCTATAAGGGGCTGAGATTTCTGGGATGTGGTAATTAATTTTGCATGTAAGATGAATACAGATCTTTGTCACTAGACGGCATAGGCTGAATAATGGCCACTCAAATTTCTTTATCCTAATTTCCAGAATCTCTGAATACATTATCTTACAAGGTAAAAGGACCTTTGCAGACACGATTAAATTAAGGATCTTGAGATAGAAGATTTATTCTAGATTAACAGGGTAGGTCTAAGATAATCAAAAGGGTTTCTGTGTGAGGGAGACAGGAGGCTCGGAGTAATACCGGGAAATGTGATGATGGAAGTAGGAGGCTGAAGTGAGTTGAAGAAGGGACCATGAACCAAAGAATGCAAGTGACCTCCAGAAACTGAAAAGGGCAAGGAAATTGATTCCTTCTTCAGATGTTGCAGAAAATAAAACAAAACAAAACAAAAAGAGCCCTGCTGATACCTTTATTTAAGCCCACTGAGACCTATTTTGAACTTATGACCTACAGAATGATAAAATGATGAACTGATGTTGTTTTATATTTTTAAATTGGTGGTATTTTGTTACAGCAGTAATAGAAAACAAAAATAAACCAATGAAGGGGTTTGTGATTGTTTCTTTTCAGTGTCGTAAAAACTCAGATTTCCCAGAATCTCTAAATGAACAGTGAAAAATGGGTGATGATTTTGGTATATATTTATTTTTCATTGAAAAGGATTTCCAGGACAAAATCAAATCCAAGTTCAGCTACTATAGAGCTTGTGAGTTATTATATGTTTTCAACACTGTGCCGTAAAAAGTGAGTGAAAGCTGGCAGAAATACCTTGGCATCTGGGAAATGCTAACAATTGTGATAATCTGATAAAAGGTTTAGATAGTAAATTTCTGAAGAAATGCAAACATAATTTTATCATCTTAAGAGTTCAACATCTAAAAGTGTTCCTGGCAACTGGTGGTCAAAAATACTATGGGATAAATGTGTGATTGAATCACCTGCTCTTTCCAGAAACATCATCTGTTTCTAATCTTCAGGCACTTGCTCAGTTTTTATTCTCTGGTAGAAAGGGCCTCCTTTCTCTACTCAACTCCTGCCTCTCCATCCTTTCACCAACCAACTCACAAACATCCTTGATATCATCTTAAATGTCATCTTTCTGGAGTCCTATTCCCTTGTGTAAATAATATTTTGTGTGTATCTTTTATAATAATAGCAATAGTTATTGTTACTATTAACTATTCCTACGTTTGTTTTCTCCAACACAAGATGATCTCCTCCCAATGAGTAAACTGCCATATTCAAGTCTGTTTCCCTAGCATCTATGCACAATGTGTGGAACTCAGAGTTAACTGAGTGCAGAGATGAATTAATAAATTAATATGTGAAAGCATGCACGAATAAACATATTAATACTTGCATCTAAGAGGGAATCTTTTTTCTAGATTCTTCTCCTAATTATTGTATTTTTCTGTTTACTGTCATAGCTACTTAGATGATCTAAGGACCTATTCTCCTTTGAATGCAGAATGGACTCAGGAAAAAAAAAAAAAGTTCCAATACTTCCTTTGGAGAAGCTCACCTTGACTATTAAGTTATATTTTCTCATCTTAAATAAAACCAGGTTTAGATGGGATAGATGAGCAGGTTTACATGCTCTTTTAGAAGTTATGTTCAAATTCTTGATTTCTTTAGGTTGAGGCCCCTAGAACTAATCCTAGAATCATGGTTACATATAACCTTGATGATTGGAGCTTAAACTGTTAAGTGTTCAGTACTGACACACTTAACAGAAAAGCTATCCAGTGCTGCTACCATTTCTTGATAACATGCAGCAGAAACCCCAAATTCAGATGTCTAGTAAGATTTATGCGAAATAAGACCATGATTCCTCCGCATACATGCCGTGCACTACAGTATAATGCCTCCATTTTGTCACACTGTCTTTAGAGCATATATAGTCAGAAATGCCACAAATACACCTGGATGGCCATTATTCCATTTCTAGACCCTCAGATTTCCTCTTTCTAATATTTCTAAGTTCATTAGACTCTATTACAGATAACTGGCTCATCACATTATTATTTTGTTTAAATGCTGATATCTTACCAAAATGTGATATTTTGGAGCAAAATGTTTTTTGTTTCTTCTGCATTTTGTTGAAAAATGAGTATTAATGTAGGAAATGTTACAATAATTTCTCAAATTATTGGGATGACATTTTGAACTTGATAAAATATTCAAATTCTGTATTTCATATTTTTGTTCAAGAACAAAAGAAACAAAAAGATCCATAACTTTTTGTTTATGACCAGCTTCAGGTTTAGACATTCTGGAAGAATGTATGCTGTCAATTTTTGAAATCCTGAGCATTTAAGATAGATTGGTTACATTTCATATATTGTTAGTTATTATTGTTGTTGCTATTATGATCATTCTGATGTTGAAAACACTTTAATGGACTAATATATTA
This sequence comes from Theropithecus gelada, assembly GCF_003255815.1. Taxonomy (NCBI): domain Eukaryota; kingdom Metazoa; phylum Chordata; class Mammalia; order Primates; family Cercopithecidae; genus Theropithecus; species Theropithecus gelada. Next base: position 104,498,882 of record NC_037681.1, read on the forward strand.
CTTTTAAAACAATCAAATAAGGTAGGAATTTCCAATAATGATATTTAAATATTGGTAAACACACAGCATCCACAGATTAATAATGGCCAGGTCACCGAGAGTAGGCGATATCCAACATACTCACTGGTACATCTCAGCTGAGCATCAGCCCTGAAATACGTTTTTATTGCGTGTATGAGAAAAGGAAGAATAGCAGAAGTATTATGACTCACAGCTCCCAGTGGAGCTCTTGTTCTCCTGATCAAAGTCCACTGCTCTTTCTACTAAATACAGTCATATGAAAATATTTGCCTTTTTAAATAAAATAATACATACTTTTAAAAACATCAGATTTAAAAGTATACATATGTATGTATGTATAGATCATACTATATATGTGTAATATATATACATATAGAGATCCATAATCAAAATGAAAAAAACAGAAAAGTTTAATGAAGTATTTTATTTAAAATTTAGAGAAAAATTTAGAGAAAAATAATTTTGATGTGTTCAAATTTTGTATCACTTTTAATCTTGTTATCAATTTCTACAATTGTTTACTTTTAAAATGTGAATCAGTTTACATTTTTGTGCATTGTAATTTGTGTCTGTGCTTCCCTGTTACATGCTTATTATGCAACAGAAATATAGTTCAAGCTACAAATGTGAGCCACATACGTAATTAGAAAAGTTTTCCTAGCCATATATATAAAGTAAAAAGAAATTGGTAAAATAAATCTTAATAATACATTTTCTTTCATTCGATATATAAAAATACAATTTCCATCTAATTTATAAATTATTAAAATACTTTACATTGTTTCCTTTTAGTAGGTCTTCAAAATCAAGAAGGTATGTTATACTCACATCACATCTTAATTTATACTTGCCTCATTTCAACTGCTCAATAGCCACATGTAGCTCATGGCTACCTACTGGCAATCACAATTACAGATGTTTAATATTGTAATCTCAAAGATCATTGTCCCTTTGTTGCTGGTTTTTCCTCGTAGTGTCTATCATGTTAAAACACTTAGAAAACATTAAAAACATGTGTGCACTTGTCTAGAAACCTGAGATGCTTTGGGTGAGTGATTGTTTTCATCCTGGCGCTCACATGAATTCATTCCAGATGCAAACCTTGGACTCAAAAACCATCTCTGGAAACCATGCATTGATTGAAGACTCAGAGGTGTTATTCCCCAAGCTATCCATAAAATAGACTCTTGTACTTTTTCCCTCTGAACTCAAAAACAAACTAGATTGAATCATATTATTGAGAAGTAAAACTACACTTACAAAGTAGAAAAGATCAGAATGATCAATGATGACTGTAGAGAAAAAAAGTCTTAAAATCAAGAAGAATAATAGAAATCAGAAATATGAATCTTGGAGGCATAAAAGCTAAAACGGACCTTATTTCTAGAGGTTAAATTACAATATAATAATATATAAAAATATAACTTTTTAAAAATAATTTCGACTTTTATTTTAGATACAGAGTGTGCATGTGCAAGTTTGTTACATGGGTATATTGTATCCAGTTCACCACTGATGGGCACCTAGGTTAAACCCATGTCTTTGCTATTGGAATAGTGCTGCAGTAAACATATGAGTGCATGTGTCTTTTGGTAGAATGATTTGTTTTCTTTTGAATATACACCTAGTAATGAGATTGCCAGGTCGAATAGTAGCTTTGTTTTAAGTTCTTTGAAAAATTTCCATACTGTTTTCCACACTGGCTAAATTACATTTACATTTCCACCAACAGTGTATAAGTGTAATGTAAATTACGGTGTATAAGTGTATACACTGTTGTATAATGTATAAGTGTAATGTAAATTACACTGTATAAGTGTATACACTGTTGTATAATGTAAATTACAGTGTATAAGTGTATACACTGTTGTATAAGTGTATACAATAGTGTATAAGTGTAATGTAAATTAAATTTACATTTCCACCAACAGTGTATAAGTGTTTCTTTTTCTCCACAACCTCACCAGCTTATGTTATTAATTGATTTTTTTTAACAATAGCTATTCTGACTCTTATGAGATGGTATCTAATTGAGGTTGCAATTTGCATTTCTCTTATGATTAATGACGCTGAGCATTCTTTCATGGCTGTTGGCAGCTTTATGTCTTCCTTTGAGGTGTCTGTTCATGTCCTTTGCCCATTTTTTAAATGAGGTTATTTGTTTTTTGGTAGGTGATTTGTTTAATTCCCTATAGATTCTGGATATTAGACTTTTGTCATATGCATATTTTGCAAATATTTTCTCCCATTCTGTAAGTTGGCTGTTTGTTCTATTGATTATTTATTTGTTGTGCCAAAGCTCTTTAGTCTAATCAGGTCCCACTTGACAATTTTTGTTTTTATTGCAATTGCTTTTGAGGACTTAGTCAAAAATTTTTTGCCATGCCTGATGTCAAGAAGGGTATCTCTTAGGTTTTCTTCTAGAATTTTTATAGCTTGAAGTCTTACATTTCAATCTTTGATTTAGAGTTAATTTTTGTATACGGTGAAAGGTAGGGGCCCAGTTTCATTCTTCTACATGTGGCATAACAGCATGTAATTAATCTGCCTATAGTAATATCTGTTTAAGGAAAAATGTGCAAGAAATCAAAAAGAAAAAGCAGTGTCCTTTTAACATCATAAGGAGCATTGCTAACCAGTTCTTTCAAAGGATATTTTTGCCTATTTAATGAATATTCCAGAATATTACATGTTAACTAACAGATTTGTGTCTGTTTCAGATGCAAATTATCTATGTACAGTAAAATATGATAACCCTAAATATTAAGGTTTTGTTCCCTGTAGGTTACTAGCAAATTTTGTGTATAACTCAGCAATTTTTCTTACATCATTGATACACTTTTCAATACCTCATATGCCCCGTGGGGGAGTCTTTCCATTTTATTCATCCCTTCAAATAATAAGTATAAAAAAATATTTAACATGTACTTATTTTATATTTGTATGAGGGTCAATTTTTAATTTTTCAAAAATTATACTTTAGCAAAGGCAGCGCAGTGTGTCCTACATTAAGATATGTTTGCATCAAAACATTTAGTAGCTGAAGTGAATTTGTTACGGCTTCAAAATCTTGAGAATACATTTTTACTTCTGTGGTTTTTACTGTTTTTACTTACAGAATGAAGAGGTTGGCTTAAAAAGTTAGGGGTCTCTTGTGATTTTAAGATGCCATGGCTCAGTAATTTTTGAATTCTACACCATCCTGTACAACTAATAGTATATGTTTTAAGATGCTTTCTTAAAATATCATGTCTCAAATTTGGCTGTAATAAACACCCGTCAAGAAGGAGTCCACATAAATAGACTTGTTGTGTAAAGGCCTTGCTTTGTGAAACCTGAGTTTCGAATGTTGTGGTAGAACATTTGGATGTTCTACAGCACCCGACCCACAGTCTGGAGCCCACTAATTTGCTGCTGCATGCAAAGTGTCTAGTCAGATCTGGCGTTGCCTGGAAGGGGACAGGAATATTATAAGTTGTTGAATTCCCAATAAGATAAACAATAGCATCTTCATCATAAACATTTGGAAAACCTGCAACCCTGTTTGTATTTTTATAACAATGTATGAGAAATTTCAGAGAAGGCATTAGAGGAAAGAAATAAGATTTCAAGTCTTAAGAAATTCAAGCTACTGATAGACTGAATACATAAATGAAAAATGTGCAGACCATAAATGACCACAGAACTCTAATATACAACTGAACATCAGCCTGCAAACTCTATAGCAACTAGCCCAGAGGACAAACAACCACCTCGGCTACAATTGTCTCAGAGCAGTCAGGCTTTGGTCAGTGACCGGCAGCTTCTCTCTTTTGTTGCCACCTTCAGCTCAGAGTCAACCAGAGAAAATCAAATATGATCTCCAAATCAGTCATAAAGATGAACCACTTGTTGTTAGCATGACTCCAGGTTCTCCATGCCAACAATCTCTAATGACAGATACCTAAAACCTTCCGTTTTTAATCACTATACAGCTTTCCTACTCATTTGCCTGCCTTTGAATTCCTGAAAAAAATGCAGTAGTAGTGGCTCTCTTACTATAGCAACTTGTGACAAAATTGCCTTTGTTTGTTACTTTTTGTGTAGTCTTTCTTTTATGTGGGAATGCCATAGTTGCTCTGTATGTTCAATCAAGACATGGTCATTATAATAGCCCTAGATTTTGAGAGAACTCTTTAACTTAGATGTTTGTGGCTTGTGAAGCTTGGACTACTGTGCTAGGTCTGTGCTCAGTCTGAATCCTGCTGTCTTGAGTTTCTCAAATTTAGTCTCAATTTGATACTCAGATTTGTTTTATGTTACTATTTGATTGTCATCCTGGTGAAATCACACCATTTCTTTGAATCTTATTTTGCTCTCTAAACCTGTTGTTCAAGCCTGCCCTTCAGACCAGCAAGTTCAAGGTTCTCATCAGACAAGCGACAGTTTGAACAAACTTTGCTATGTGTCATAAATTAAGTGGGATGAGGTTCTCCTTGTGTTTCAATGTTTTGTCCTAAGAATATGACTTTTATGCAGATAGAGCATTGTCTTTGGTTTTCTGCCTGTACAGGGCCCAGATTATTGTGTCTGCTTTTGGAGGTGGCTAACCATCAGGTTGAGAGCTTAAGTCACGAAGTGCACAGGCTTCACTTTCAACCAAATATTACCTTCTCTTATAGAGAGGCCTAAGTATAAATCTTCTCTTCCAGGAAAAACTCTTGATTCATATATGTACTCTCACTCTAACACTAATTCTTGTGTTTATCTCTCCAAATGGCATTACTTTATCAAGAGCAATTTGGACTTCAATAGCCAGTCTGAAGAACATTTAACTTGAACAAAATTATTCATTTGAGAGGAATTTTAAAAAATATATGGATTAATATTTTTAGATGTAATAGACAACATTTGTTATTGTTATGCAGAATCCTCCAAACAAAATTCTGAATCAAAATTTGCTTCACTAACAGATTTGTTTTCCAAAGCTAATGAACAATTTGATGAAATTAAGTAACCACAAACTTGACTCATTAACCTTGGAAATCTTTCCTTTCCTTGTCCTCCAGTTACCTTCATATGTAGTGTCGTCTCTCTTCTTCTCATCTTTCTGATCTCTTTCCTTCTGTATTTATTTATATTTCTCCCTCCTTTTCCCTTTTTTCAGCCTCCCTGTCTTTATTAGATGATTCTCCTAAAACCCCCAAGGCAAGATGACTCTAAATATTCATATTTCGTATGAGTTGGGTATACTGAGCAGCTGTAAAATTTAAACCTTGAACCTGACCTGAAATAAGAGCTGTGCTTCAGGAATTCCATAAATCTAGATAAAATCTAGCATGGAAGGATTTGGAATTCTTTTGAATGCATATGACCCAAGGATACCCTTCCTATTTCAACTTGTATGGTTGGAACCTCAGACACTAAAACCTGGGTAAGCTGGGACTTCTATTTTCCATAAAGCTTTCTCACTCTGCTGCCTGCCTTTGAGCCTCTGTTAAAGGTAAGTGATGCTGGCTTACTTTTTTGCTGAAGTAAACTCTGATTAAATAGCTTCTGTTTGTACTCATTCATTTAGGTGGTCTTTGCTTATTTCCACAATACTGAAGGGGAAATAGGTGAAAAGCCATTCTTAATGAGAAGTTATAATCAGAAACTTAGTTTACAACCTGAGAAAAAATAACTGGAAGAAAGACACAGTCTCTCTTTCTGCTAGCCCAGGTGCTTAGACAGAATTGTATAAAGAGCCAATATCATTGAGTCCTAAGGATTTTCTATGAAAAAACAAGGAGCTGACGTAAGGAATATTCAGGAAAAAAGTGAAAGAAAATATTCTTTTAAAGCGATGGCTATATACTTAAGAAGCTCATCAAAAATAGTACTTTTATATTTAAATAGCTTCTGTAAGTTCAACAGTGTCTGAGTTAAAAAGGGGGAAATTGTTTTGTCCCTTATTTTTAAGGTAGATACCAAGGAGAAATGTGACACGATGTATTCTAGTGCACTTGGAATACTTCTAGAACTTAACATGGAATGAGCTGTGGTTCTCTCATAATTTCTATGGCTTTGCACAGTCACTTCCCTTCTGTGAGCACAGATTTCTTATTTGTAAAATGAGAAAGTCAACTAGATTGCTAGGAGCTCTTTCTACATATGAACATTTTGAATAGAATGTGAATGATATTCCGTTTCTCCAAACTAGTCAAAACCCATTATATGATATATGATGAGTTCCAAGAGTTTGTATAGACACCGTAAACCAAAAATAAAATTTGAAAGCCCCCCACAACCGTCTGAATGGACTCCCTCCTGGGCCAGGGCACTCTAAAATTTAACCAGAAAGACTGGTTCAGGCCATGATGGAAAATGGAGATCTGACATGCTTCCTTATACCTTTCCAGGATAAATACCAACACAGACCTTAAGTCTGATAAGAAACATTTACAGTCTATTTTTTCTGAAACCTTCTATTTGGAGGCTTCAGCTGCATGATAAAATCTTGGTCTCCAAAACCCCTTTTCTTAGCTCAGACATTCCTTTCTACTGATAATAACTCTTTCAACCAACTGCCAATCAGAATATGTTCAAATCTACCTATGACCTTGAAGATACCCACTCCCGCTCCCAGAGTTGTCCCACCCTTTCAGATCAAACCAATGTAAATTTGACATGTACTGATTGATGTCTCATGTCTGTCTAAAATGTGTAAAAGCAGGTTGTGCACCTACCACCTTGGACACACATCCTTAGGAACTTCTGAGGCTGTGTCTTGGGCACATTCTTAACCATGGCAAAATAAACTTTCTAAATTGACTAATACCTATCTCTGATATTTTGAGTTCACAATACTGTTCTTTAAGGATATATTTATGACCTTAAATGAAGTCAGTCTGAAACAACCATATTTTGTTTTAAATGAATGCACATAGCAGAAAATAAAAACAATTTTTAGATTGCTCTTTTCTAACTCAGAAAGAAAAGTAATTAGCAATTCAATTATGTTAATATTAAAAGTTTCAGTGGCATAGAAAACCTCACTAGAGTTTCTCAACTCATGGAAGCTCAATTTCATTCCCTTGGCCTTACTCCGATGGCTTAGCAATGGGTATTCCTTTATTATTCTTATTATTTATTTTCTTTGTTGAATTCTCTATTCAAATGATAAGTACGGCAATCAAGTCACATAATGCACTGAGAATACAGTCTTATAGAACCTAGTACTCCCTAAATATAAAGCTGCATATTGATAATGCTGCCTTGAAGTGCAGTATAGGAAACATAAATTTGTTAGATATGTTTGCATTTTCAAAGATAACTCACATCCTGGGCTCTTCAGTGTAGGAGTTTGTGCACTCAGATCCTTCTTTACAGGACCATTGTGAATAAAGTGCCAGTTTCGTCAGTTCCATATGGAAATATTACACAATAGATTTAGAAGAAGTGGTTTGGTTTGTTTATTTTTTAGTAGTAACATATTGCAAAACTGATGATCTTCAGTTTGGAATGCAGATTTCCCTTCTATCCAAATTCAGGACCATAGGATGAGCACAAGCCAGACATTTTTTTTTTTTTCTTCTAACGGCAAAGAAAACATTTAATCTCTCTGAATGTTAATGTGTAGCTCTGGACTTTCTAATTTGATTTTATTTCTTTGCTCTTCTCTTTTAGTTCCCTCAGGCTCAGTCTTAAAGTTGTTTACCAACTGCTGCTTACAATCACAATTACTGTATATTCTAATAACATAATGAGGAAACAGAATAGACAGTCCCCAAGGTTTGTATTTCTGTCGAAATGTGCCAGGAGGTCCAGGTTGCACTAGGATTCAGTGGAAGGATTCAGTTCTTTAATTGTTTCACTATTCTTTATCTTCTTTTTCTAACATGTCTTAAGTTAGGCTAATGAATGCCACATGCAGAAACCTGCTCAGGTTCTTATGTGGAGTGTCAGGTTGAGTAGTTTATGCCATGCTAACAGGAACCAGAGGCAAAAGGTGTTTTGGTCAGAATCAAATCCAACACAGTCTTCTTTCATTCAACAAATATGTATTGTGAAATTCACATGAGTCAGGAACTCTAGATCTCAAACCTGCAAGTGGTGAGCACTAATAATATCCCTGCCTTCAGGAAGTTTAGAGTCCAGTGTGGGAAAGAGACAATCAAACATTTCCCATTCAACTCCATGTAAACACACTTTAATGTCTCTGTAGACTGTAGTGAATCATCATGCATTAATTTACTCCAGTTTACTGCAAAATTATGTGAAGGATTTATTGATACCCTCATGTTCATTTCTTATTCTTCCCATCTAGTTGGATTCCTATGGCTAACACTTCTGAATGCTCTTATCAATTTTACCAATGACTTCTAGGTTGCAAATCCAATATTTTTTTGGTTCAGTTTTCACCTTATTGAAGTTATTTAACTGCATTTGACCAATTTGTTGTCTCATTTTTTATTTAAATGTAGTTTTTATTTGAACACCAAATATCTACCTACCTACATATCTGTGTATGTTTGTATATCTAGTTATCCATCTAGTTAGCTGTCATCAATCATCCATCACCTATCCTCCATTTCTCCCTCTCCTCTCATCATTCTTTTCAATCAAAGATGACTGAATATTCTTCTTCAGTCCTCTTTGCTCCTTCTTCCTCACATGCCAGACCTCTAACTCTGGAGTACCTGGACTCAATTCTTGATTCTATGCTCACTTCCCATAGGGTCTCATCCAGCTTCATTGATAAATACTATGCGCATTACATAAAATTTTAGATTCACATTTGACCAATTTCTAGAGTAGCATTAATAAATACCTCAAACATGTTTATATCCAAACTTTTGAATTCTATTTCCCGTATCCAAGCCTTTAGAAAAATAATAATAATAATAAAAATGCAGCTATTTCTTGTCTTCTTCAGCCCATCAAATCCAATGGCACTCACCTGGTCTTTTGTGGCACATATCTAACCCTTTAAAAGCATCCTGCCAATGATGCTCTAGTATAAATTCAGAATCTAAGCCTTTCCTCTCTACCACTCTTCTTTATTCCAGCCTGTTATGTTTGTTCTCCTCAGTAGTCTCCTTGGTTGTGCTCTTTACCCCACCATCTATTTTCTATATGGGAATAAAAGTAACTGTCTAAAACGTAAAACCCTGTCACTAATGGCTCCCAACCTCCTTCAGAGGTAAAAACAAAGTCTTAATACAGTCTTTGTTATCTTTTGTGTTCTGGCTTCAGACTAGCTCCTTTACCTTGCTCTCTATCCCTCCCTCCCAGGGGTCCTTCTCTCTGGCCACACTGGCCTGCTTTTTACTCTTTGAAACACAAAATGCAACTTTGCATTAGGAAATATGTTCTTGACTTTCTTTTTGCCTGAAAAAATACTCATGTGGTTCCCTTCCTGACTCCTTTCAAGTCATGACTCATAGGTGATCTTCTCTGGGAGACCCTCATTCACAACATAAGTGACATCTTGTGACAAGGGAGTATTGTCACCAACCATCACTCTTTACCACTTTCTACTTATTCTTCTTCTGAATAAATTACTGAGAGACACGATGCAGGGTAGGTTCAATCAAAAGCACATTCATGATACTTGAATCCTCTCCTCTTCTAAAATCTTTCCTAAATTGTATTCTGGTGATATGATCTTGGGAGAAAAGAAACAAAGAATTTTCTTTTCGTTATTTTAGTTGGTTTTATTTTCAGTCCAGAGGTAACACTAATCAGGTTCTCACTCCCTTTCCCTGGCTCAGGCTTTTCCCCTTCCCAGCTGTCTAGTGCTGAGAAAAGAAAGAGAATTAAAAGACATCTCTAAGCTTATTATTGTAGACCTCAGAGACAGAAGGGAAAAGAATAAAGAAAGGGTAATTTTACAATTTCTTCACTTCTCTCAAAATCTGGTTCTACAGTGACTCTAATATTCACTCTAGTATGTCATTAATGATTTGAAGAATCCATCCTGGAGTATGTTAGCGTGAGGGGCAGAGGAAACTTCAAATGCATCACAAGTATTTTTTGACTATCTCTAGAGGTTTTGTGATAGAGAGAAAAAAACATGTTAAAAATAGAGTATCACATCACATCATGTTGTAACCCTGAAATATATATAATACAATTTATTTTTAAAAATAAAAATAAATGCAATGTATTTAAAAGCCGTGTGTATCCATTCCCAAGACCTTCCAACTACACTTCACAGGATGGTCCTCTGCTCATTTATTTCTATAACTATAACATATGTGTGGACAGACTAAATCTGTTTATTTAAGTTGACAACGAATGTTTAAAAGGTAAATGGATTGTTCATCTGCACTTACTTAATATAATTATTTTACATGGTTTTCGTTGTAGATTATGAGAAGAACTCTCAGAATCTGACAAAGCATTTAGCTTTAGAACTGAAAGAATCTTAAAGACCATCCAATCCAACTACTGGAATCTTACCATTGAAGATTTTATACTATTTTCTTTAAATACATTTTTTCATAATGGATTATCTGCTGGATAAATGCCTGCAACTGATATTAGGGAAGAAAGGCAAAGACACTCACTATACAATGATCACTTTTGAGATTAGTGGTTATACAATTTTATATTCTTTATTTGTATCCAAATGTTTGAACACATTGAAAATATTACTGGTGCTAAACTTACTTTCAGTGCTCCAAACCTGACAGCTTTTGATAGTTATCTTTAATGCTTTTAAGCAGTGATAGATTAGGATACAAAAGAAATAACTCAAATTAATAGAATTAATTGAGTCTATAGTTCAGAATAAATTTATAGATGAAGTCATTGTAAAAGGTAGAAATTGCCAACCTAGCAAGAGATAGTTAACGAATATTTGTTGATTGGTTGACTAAACTTTACTGTAAAGTTTTTCTTTTCTTCCTTTCATTTTTATACACATAAAGAACAAATTCCCCAGTCTGTTCATTCTGGTATAGGTGTTTTTATTTCCTTTTCAGCTTCTTATTTTAAACATTAAAACTGTTCTTTCAGAAAGCAAGAGCATCTAATTAAGGCTTCCAAATGTTATACAGCTTTATGATTCAAGAAATCAACTGGGGCATGAGTAATAGGTTATAGGCAACCTGGGATTTTAGTCTAATGGAAACATATGTAAGACAGGGACAAGGGAGACGCAGATCACTCAGTTGGACTCTGCAGCAGTTAGCATGGAACATATGTCCAAATCCGACTTAACTGTTCATTTCATTGTCATTTGAACATCCACATATTTGAACACATAGTATCAAAAAATTGTTTGGCCCAAATTTTATTTCAGAGTTCTAGCTGTAATAGTTTCTGATAGTTTTCCTTAAATGTTTTTAAGCAGTAAAAGATGAGGACGTACAAGTATTTCAATCAATGGGGCCAATTAAAGTTGTTGTTCACAACAAATTTACAAAGTCATTGTCAAGAGTAGAGTTATTGAATAAAGTGTGCACTATTGTGGAAGATACAGAGGAAGTTTATCTAAATATTGATTGCCATAAAATTTTAGATATTTTTCATTGAAAAGTCATAAGTCTCCTTAAAGGAGAGCATCCTCTTCTTTAATGGTTGTATTCTAAACCTACCATTAGTTAATGTATATGCTTTGATTAGCTTTTTAAGTGGAAATACTAAACTTGCACTTTATAACATTGATTTTTTTCATAATAACATAAAAATACATTGAGGGTTTTCACAACCCTCAAAAATGTTTTAGGATCCATTCTGAATGCTAAAAAAAAAAACTTAGAAGGGTAGAAACTTACATTTGAAAAGGAATTATATCCCATAAGAAGAATAGTTTTTGAAATCTAGCAACTCTAGATTCACGTATCTGCTGTTGCCAGGGAAACATTTACCTACTGTGAGACTTAATCTGTTTCACAATTAAAGCAGGAATTAGAATAGCTGCTTTAAACAGTTATGATGAGGTATAAATATAATGTTGTATGGAAAGTTCCTAGCACATTGCCTTTCACAAAGCAAACACTTTAAACTTGAGTTTTGATTGTTGATGTTGCTGCTATTGTTCTTTATTTTCTTTCCATTTCCCTTTCCTGAAAAGGGCCTCAACTATTATGTAAGACAGACATTCAGCTAGTCATTTCTGCTACATCTCCACCAAATGGTCCTGAGCATCTGATCAATGTTATCCTTGTGAGCGAATTGTATTGAAATAGAAGATAGAAAACAATTATTTCTACATGGGCCAAAATACATATTTATCTAAGCCAGAGCATAGAGAATTATCTGAAAATGTGCCAGCATGTCCTGACCTTTGGCAATAATGCACTTCACATTATTAGAAATGGGCAGTGTAAGACAGATTGGCTTTGGGAGGAAGTCCTCTGCATCAAAATGAGTTTATAAAATACTGTGAGCAGGAGTATTTCTTTGTTCATATATCAGGCAATAGTAAAAATAACAAAGTGGCCCATATGTAAATATAACAACATGTAGTTTGTCCTACATTATGGCTGACCATTGCCTCCCAAATAGAAAATAAATGGCTTTTGGACAAATTTCAGTATTCTCACTTTACAATTAGAGTATGTACATTTCTCTTTTTTTACTGACAATTTCTCAAAAGTTCAGACTAGAGATATTGACTTTCACTGGATGGAGTGCTAATCATTACCACTTTTTGGAGTCAATCCAAGACAATAAATTTGAGCAGGCTATAAGCTATGGTTGACTTGTAATGCTGAGCTGGGAGATTAAAAACCAACATGCAAAAATAACCTTGAATCTATTAGATAGGAAATAACTTGAAAACCGAATGAATTGGGTTTCAGGTGTAAAGCCTGATTAAGAAAGTGATAAAGAGATGGCTAATGAAAGGAAAGCACGGATCTTGATAAAAAATGTACTGGAAAGTCATTTCATCAAATTTTTATTTTTCATTTATTTCTAAAATGTTTAGTATGTGTCCTGGGCAATATGTACATATGTAGATGAAACACTAACATATTGCCATTTATTCAAAGAAAATAAAGTTACTAAGGGAAACACATATACGAGCGAATATTAATCTGAAATAAGTTACTGCTATAAATTACACAAGAGTAAGATATCACACGAAGTAACATTACATAATTAAATCAGTTACGGTTTTGCAAATGATAAGGCATTAAAAGTGCATGTTAAAATGTAAGTCATATACAAAGCATGGAAGAAATCACTCCAAAGTGAGAGAAGGGTATGTGCAAGTATTTAATGTAATGTTCAGTGAGCAATTTTTATGATGAGGGTTCCCTTGTAAAATGAGGGAACATGGGCAGAAAAGGAGGCTGGACAAGTGAGTTGGAACAGGATTGGAAATATTGTCATATTTAATGATACACCAATTGCAAGTCTAACACTGAATAAAAGTGAAATAAATCAGGATATGTTTGGAAACGTTGAAAAGAGATGGCAGACTGCCTTGAAGTTGGGGTCCTATCTAGTCTTTCCTACTTGATGGTATGCTACTTGTCAATAGGTAAATGGACAGATGAATGAATAAATTAGAAAGACCCAGTCAACCATAAAAAGAAGGAATGGATATCCCCAAGTGGCATAAATATTTTTTAAAATCCGTAACTTAAAAGTGGGAATGTCAGTGACCTCATGGGACATGAGTAAAGGCTGTGGATGAAAACTTGGAATTTGACACCCTGTATAAAGCTAGGATGTGGAAAATTTAGGTTTATTTTAAAAATGCGTATGGCAGCATGTTGGATTCACATGGAACAATGGGGTACAGGATGGGACAGAGTGGGAAATCAAGTCAAGAATTAAGTCTTAGTATATAACACATAAAATTGTGTACTCCCAATGAAACCAGAAATTCTTACAGATTGTTATTAAACAGTAAAGTATAAACTCCTCCCATAACAATGAATACCAGAAAAGTCAGAAACTGAGTACTGCCATGCCAATATTCCTTTGGCTAACTCTACAACCCAGGGTCTCCACAGGACTTCTGATGGAGGCTGGTTTTGTAAGTAAAAAACAAGTAAGTATCAGAGAAAAACCACAACATACTCATGTGTATCCAACACAATAAAAATAAGTCAGCAATAAACTTTGTAAACTATAGCCCAAGAATTAAGGTACTAATAAATTAACATAAAATGAAGTCAAAAAGTTTTAAAATCCTAAGTATAAAGGAAAACTATGATTAAAAAACACTTGATGTAAGAAGAAATGGAAACTCTGAATTATGCTAAACTATAAAAGTTTATAAATTTTATAAAACTCTTCCTTCAAAATAGATACGAGATCCAGAAAGTTTTAGAATCAAGTTATGGAAAGACTTTAAGTAATGGATAAATAGCAACCTTATACAATTCAGAGAAATTTTAAAAGAAGTAGCACCACCAAATTCACTGTAAGACTACTCTAATTGTTATAGCAAAATAGAAATAAGATAGTAAAGCTGGGCACGGTGGCTCACACCTGTAATCCCAGCACTTTGGGAGGCCGAGGTGGGCGGATCAGGTGGTAAAGAGATCGAGACCATCCTGGCCAACATGATGAAACTCTGCCTCTACTAAAACATACAAAAAAAAAAAAAATTAGCCAGGCGTGGTGGTGCATGCCTGTCGTCCCAGCTACTCGGGAGGCTGAGGCAGGAGAATCACTTGAACCTGGGAGGCAAAGTTTGGAGTGAGCCGAGATTGCTCACTAGGAAATGAGGAGAAATGAGACAGTGAAAGAAAAGTTAAATAAAGGCTAATTTCACTAATGCAAAGACATATGTGCAAAACTATATGTATAATATTAACTTTACCTACAAATACATTAAAAAGCATCACAAATAAGGTTTATTTCAGACATACACAAAGATGTAAAGAACACAGAATCTTGTGGAAAAGACAAACAGAAAACAAGTGCATGATGACACTGAGACCAGAACCAGACACGCACGTTTGCGAAGAACTTTTCCAAATCTATAAAGCTGTATTTATAATTTACTCCATCATCTTTCAATTATATATCTAGGTAAATATTTATTTGTGTCACCCTTGTTTACATATGCAAGGATGTTCACTTCACTATTGTTTATAACAATAAAAAACCTAAAGTTCTGTTTGTAAGAAAAAATAAAAATACATTGTGATAATTCACATTGCAGAAGATCTTAGAACAGTTAAAATCAATGAACTTAAAATACATTGATAAACTTTAAAAATACATTTGCAAGTAAAATACCAAGTTGCAGAGTCATACATATAGTATTTTAACTGTTAGTACTTCTCAATTTCCAAGACCATACTATTTTTACAATGTTACATATAT
Organism: Theropithecus gelada; assembly: GCF_003255815.1. Taxonomy (NCBI): domain Eukaryota; kingdom Metazoa; phylum Chordata; class Mammalia; order Primates; family Cercopithecidae; genus Theropithecus; species Theropithecus gelada. The sequence goes on from NC_037681.1 coordinate 104,514,164, forward strand.
ATATTACATGGATAATCATATATATTAATCATCTATTATAGATTTAAATTATATTTAAATTATAGATTTAAATTATATTTAAACTATAGATTTAAATTATAGACATAAATTATAGATTTAAGCATGTAGATTAAAACTATATACAAAATATCCATATATATTTTCTGTGTATAGAGGAATGGAAAAAGCATAGGAGAGATTTGCAAAAAGGAATTCAAGCTTAACAATCCTTATTTCTTCATAAAAATGATGTATGCACAATAAAACAATTTAATTCTGGATGGTAGGTATCCAACCATTCACTGTAGTTTTGTGTGTGTATTTTTAGCTCAATTTTAAAAAATTGAAGCAAAATAAGAATAACTTTGAAAATGAATCCAGGTAGAAACTGGTGTTAAGGACTCCATGTGGGAGTTGATAGCAGTGATCTAGGTGAGGATTCGAGCTAATAAAATGGTTTAGAATGTAGAGGTCCAGAAAGGAATGAAGCAATTGGACAGACAGTGAGAAAACTGAAGAAACGTTAAGCCCAGTCCTACTATTCCACACTGGTCATATGTAACCTTCAGATCTAAATTACAATATGCCACAGTCTTCGAGTAGAAGAGAGCCTCGGGAAATAAGTATCCCAAGCCATATGGAATGAACACATGATAGAAAAATCCAATAACATAGATGGGATGCAAAAAGAGGAGCAGGAGGTATAATGGAAGAAAGCCATGCAGCTAATGTGGAAAATCTAATATGTGTATGTGTGTATGTGTGTGAACGCTTTTAAGTATATGTGTATATAAATATCTAACATTTTTAATAGAGATATTGAACAATGTTGTGCAATCATCACCTCTATCAAGTTTTGACATTTCACCACCCTAAAAAAAAAACACTCACATACCCAATAAAGAGTAACTACCCACTCCCCAGTCCCCATCCTCTGGAAACCACCAATATGCTTTGTGATTCTATGTATTTACTTAATCTGGATATTTTACATAAACGGAATGGTAAAATATATCACTTTATATGTCTGGCTTATTTCACCTAACATAAGATTTTTGAGCTTCATTCAAGTTGGTACATGCATCAGTACTTCATTCCTTTTTATGGCTGAATAATATAGTAGTGAAGATCTCCGAAACCAATTTTTTAGCTCCTGAATTTATGCCTGCTGATTGTTTTGGTTTGGTTTGGTTTTTCTAGCAATCATATAAACAAGCTTCAATATTGTTTGGTGCACACCTAGTAGTGCATATCTAATACAGTAGCTCTTATATGTCTAAATTACTTCTGCTTAGCATGGAAATTTCTTTAATTCTCTGAATTTCACAGTTTAGTACTGCTCTCTCCCCTAGAATTCTGAAAAGTACTAATGAGATACCCAAAAGCAGCCTGCTCCGCACACATCCACACAATATCTTGTGTCTTAGCTTGTTTATGTACTGGGTGAAAGACTAAAAATATTAATGATTTTGGCGAAATTGGTTTAATTCCACCAAAATATTCCCAATGGTTTCCAAACATGATTTTAGTATTTGATGGGCAAATGATACCAAATTTTTATTTATTAACTTATTTATTTAGGTTTTTGTATATCATCTTGCCCCTTTTGGAAATATACCATATTTGTGATAACGATAGCACATTACCTCTTTATAGGATATTACTTCTCTAAAAGGTGCAGAGCAGTGCTAATTTTTCTAGAAGGAAAAGATACATATGCCTACATAATCAGTATTTCCTAGGAACAGTAGAAGCTGAAGAATGGTGATGCTGGACACCCAGGCACTCCATTAGGCACTGAATGCCTAGGTAAGGTAAAAAGTGGTAAATCAAAGAAGTGCGGGAACAGGACAATAAACACAAACAATACTCAAAGAAATATTAAGATTGCAAATTCTGATCAGCCCTACTTCTGATTTGAAGGAGCCTATTGATTTGTCAATCACAGAACTTGGTTATTACATCAACCAAGAGTAGAAAACCTATTCGAATTGGGTCTAATGGTCTACTTATCTAAATCTTTATAAGATGATGAGTGCTATGCTTCATTTTTTATTCCTTTTTAAAAAGAGAACACCAACATCATATGGTATTTAAAAAGCAATAAGCTGACTGAGATGCATAAGGTTACATCCTGTTCCATTTAGCAAACAGAGTTGGGAGTACAATTGTAAAAATACAAAAAACAAACAAACAAACAAACAACAAAGCATGAAGGCAAAAACTGAGAGAGAGAGAGAGTGAGAGCAAAATAACTTGAAAGTCAGCATAACGGTTGTCATTAGGAAGGGGCAGATGGGAGGATTGGAAAGGATGGCTCTTTTTTTTTTTTTTTTGATGGAGTCTTGCTCTGTCACCCAGGCTGGAGTGCAGTGGCGTAATCTCAGCTCACTACAACCTCTGCCTCCTGGGTTCAAGCGATTCTCCTGCCTCAGCCCCTCGAGTAGCTGGGACTACAGGTGTCCACCACCATGCCCGGCTAGTTTTTGTATTTTTAGTACAGGCGGGGTTTCACCATGTTGGCCAGGTTGGTCTTGAACTCATGACCTCAAATGATCCACCCGCCTCAGCCTCCCAAAGTGTTGGGATTACAGGCACCCGGCCTAGGATGGACTTCTGAGATGCCAACAAGAACACTGTTTAAAAGACATTGAGTATATGCATTATGACTTTTAGTAAGTGTACATATACGCTTAACTCATTTTCTATGTAATTCATTTCACAATTCAAAAATTATCACATTCAACATGCTAATTTGCCATAGATTCGAATGCTGTCCTTCCCCTGCCATACTTAGCCTTGGACTCAACATACACTGTGTATGGATGGCCCAGTTAGCATTCATGGGCCCAGAAGTTATCAATCAGATAACTTCTGGAATAAGATGTAGCTCTCTCTTCTTCCCACCACTTCATACCTCTCATGTCATATTTTCCTTTATCTCATTAATTCTTACTTTTATTACCATTGTTTATTTGAGCTATTTGGAGGACATCTGTAAATCTAGATATCTGTTTTATCTCTTTTTATAACATTTGCACATATATAAATATGGCTAAAGCGCAGAATCTGATTTTGGAGCACATTGTTTAGATTCCCCAAGTATCTTTGTTCAGCATTTGGAAACAGGATTGCCTGTTTCTGTGGACTATGGATGCCCCAGGTTTCTTAAACAATTATGTGAATGATAGATCATTGGAAGGAGATGATGACTGGGGAAAATGAGTTCAAGCAACTGACCAGTGATACATTCCCTTTATTCAGGGTTGGGGGTGGGAAATGACCCCAGGTAAAGAAGGGAAGGCAAGTAGCCTATTCTTTAATTTTAACTTCCAGGGAAATCAATTAATGATATCTGTTAAGAGAAACATACTTCATTGGATTTCCTTGGCATCATGCCTTGGCAAAGGAATTATTTGTAGTAAATTAACCCAGAAACAAGGACTGCTCATTGAAACAAGAGCTGGAGTTTAGACTTCTTTCTTCAGGTTGGCCTTTGAAATATGCAATATGCAATATGAAATATGTTTATTGATTTTTCATGACTCCTTACCAAAGTTGAAGCTCTGGTCAGTGCCTCCATTTTTCTCTGTCTCTTGTCTCTCGCTTTCCCTGTCTCTTTCACACACACACACACACACACACACACGCAGACCTTCTCATTTTTTTTTGCCTAAGCTATAGGGTCTATACATCTACTCACATAACTATGACTTCATTTCCAAAACACAGGATCTGATTAAAAGAGAAACTTTGTCTGCCTTACCTGAAATCTCAGGCAAGTTATTTCACTATCTTATTTAACTTTTGCCTATGAGATGCCTCATAATATTTCTAACGGTGGTAAATACCACCTTAGTATAAGTACCTCTGAAGGTGATGTAAATATTTGTTATTATTTTATTGCTTTCATTATAAGGTGGCAAACTATTATTTGAGTGTGATAAATACTGAATAATGATTTGTTAAATTATAATGGTTTTCTAAGCAATAACTCAGTATAATCAACTCAAAACTGACACCATTTCTCAATAATAAAATGCTTCAAAGTAAAACCTCAACTTTGCCAACAACTTTGACTTCATTTACTGCTAGGGCATCTTAAAATAGGACTAGAAGGCAGAAGGCAACTCATGTCAACAAAGACTGTATAATAGCATTTCATGGTCTCTCTCTTGCCCTGCCTTACTTGTGTACCTTCTACTGTGGACATAGCATCCCATTTTTTCTCAGTGCCTTGCTTGAAGTAAATCGATTTCTGCATTTTCTGATCCAGTTGTGAAAACCCTCAATTTTCTCATTTTTCATTCGAGAACAGTGATATTTATCAAAATAATATTTTCACACAAAAAAAAGTAAAGGAAGGAAGAAAAATATCACATTCAGAGTGGATGCTTTTAGGGATAATGGGTATTACAGATTTGGCAGGCTCAGAAATCAAGTGCACAATATCAAGGTTGTTCCTTTTCCTAATTTAACATTCTCTATAGCAGAAAATTTATACACATTTTTGAGATGTTCTTATTGTAAAGTATTTCTTAACCAACTGGGGACTCATTTACTCCAATATGCTTGCAGGTTTGTTATATCCTTGTCAGCTTGGAAATCGCTACCTGGAAGAGGTCTCTCCTTGCAGTTTCTTCTGACAGTTGCTGAATCGCTGACATGCTGAGGTGACATTTATTTTTCAGTCAATTTCTTTCTGGATTTCCATTCGCTCTGATCTTATTTTTGAATTCATTTCTTGGTGATCTGTCTGCATACAGCAGCTTATTTATATTCACCTTTTTATTTTACCTAGTGTAGATAGATGACAGAAGGTAGATGATAGATAGATAATTGGTAGATAAATAATTGAAAGATAAATGGATAAAGAAATACATAGATTGTCATTATATTGTTGTTAACTCTCCAAAGAAACTTAAAATTCTCCCTTCAACATGCATAAATAAATTCCCCCTCTGCATTCCATCTTTTTCCTGTGTAGAATTAGTGAATCTCTTCCCTATTCCTTTTAACTTGACTTAGATCCAGCTATGCAACTATGTTGCTGCTGTTGAATTTACCTCTCATTATTTCTTCTACCTCTTCTATAATCTTGATAAATGGTGACTCTATTTCTGTTTAGGGGGCATGTCAATTGCAGGGAGTCCTCACTTTTACTAAGTGGGATTGTAACGTTGTCTATGTCAACCAAAGTCATGCAAAGCAATTATGATTGTTTGATGACCGTTAAAAGTTTTTGTCAAAATATTTAAAACTCTCTACTATTAGTTATAAATGTATAGGGGATTCAAAATTTAGTAAAGCTAATATTTAGTAAGCCATAATTTAAAACATTGGAAACATTGCTAATTAAAATATTTTCTTTCTTTTTTTTTTTTAAAAAAAAAAAGTGTATTGAGTAGTGTGAAGAGTGCTTGCATTCTTCTTGCATTCCAAGTTACTGTAGTGTCACTTAAGATGAGGACAGTAGTTTTGCTCTGTCTTGATGAGTTGTCATATTACTGAGTTGTCATATTACTTGCTATGTTTGGATCCGCTTCCATCATTTTATCCTTCACACTTTTAATTTTTGAGAGTTTCCTCAATGAGAACTTTTTGGCTGTATCATTTCATCTGTGATGTCTTCATCCTGCCTGTCACTAACACTTTCTTTATTTACATTGATAACTTTACCTTCACTGGGCTTCTTTGGCTGCATTTCTAGAATCTTTCCACTGGCAGCCATGCCAGCATTCCCAAGATAATTTTTTATAACCCTATTTATGTTCAATTTGAGTTTTACCTCTAACATTATCACTTTTTGTTTCTTTGTTGACTGTCATTTTTGTTGGCAAATCCTTTTTATTATGCACCCACATTTTTTTTAATGTCACGTGGTTTTCTCACTGAAAGACAAGAAGTTAACAGAAATACATACTTTGCATGAATTGAAAAACATATGTGCAGTGACTACTAATGGACTTTGAAAGATGTGATGTGACTGATGAATGATCATGATATACATATGTCATTTACGTCATTTGTGCACTTAAGAGCTAGCATTAAACTTTGTGTTTTATGCAATTATTCATAATTAATATACCATGGTAACTAAAATTTGAACCATGTATTGGGGGATTGGTGTTATTTCACAAAATCATAGTAATGTAAACTTGTATATATCCAGACCATGTACAGAGAGGATGAACTGTATATATTTCTTGGGTAAAGCAACTAATAATTTAGGTGAGAGACTACATTGGTTAACTCAATCAAATCAGGATGCCCCTTAAGAGCTAGTTTCTTGGTCCCTAACCTTATTGCTGCTACATATCCTCAAAAAGGGCTGCAGAGGGATACCCTATCCACCATGCTCTTTTAATTCCTGATTGTGACATCCTTGGAAAGCCAAAAAGCTTAGACAGTTAATATGTCAAAAACCGGTAACAATGTACATATTAAAGAACTTGAAATTTGTGATGTATATCAAAATCATCACTGATGAATTAGAAACAACAAATCAAATGCTCATTAGGATTATGAAGAACTATTTAGGTATGTCATCAATTCTACTATAACATCTTTGCTTTAAGTTCTGCTGTGCTTTGCCTGCCATATCTTTCTACTTCCTCTAGGATTTTTATGGTATCTATCATTTGTGGCTGTCCACAGTTTCCTGAATCTCTCTCTCCATTTTGAAAATGCCCAACATTGTCAATTTGCTTTTCTAACACACTCACACACTCTCTCTTGCAACTGGAATGCTGACCTGTGACATGACAATCATTTGCAAGGTATATGTGGAGGCAGAGGAAGCTTAGTTTGGAGGGTGGTAGAAGGTGGTCTGAGTTTTACATCAGCACCTTTTTGGGCATGATAGATTTGCTATGGTTTGGGAATGCTTGGAAGCAGTTGCTCTCATATCTGGCTAGTTTTACAGGGAGTTTCTATGAATCGTTTTTATAATTTCAGACATAACTGGTTTCTCCATTATTCCAAGTGAATATTTGGGTTAAATTTCTTTCTGCCAAAAGAGCTAATGCTAACTCTGTCTTCTGAAATTAAATACTCAGACGTGTATTATAGTGCTTCATTTCTTAATGCTTTCTTAGATATTCAGTCTCTACTCCTGCCCTAACTCTTTGAGCTAGATTTGATGTATATTTAAGTATTTCTAAAGCCTGATACTCCCTTTTATGTTATAACCTACCCCCTTATTAAAATGTTGCTGTGTTTTATCATTTATTTCCACTGCACAATTTTTCATTCATTGTCTCCACTTCTGAAACTACTCTGGAAAAAAACAAACAAAACAAAACACCAATGATATACTAATGATTAACTTAATTCCTTTAAAAAATGTCTTACCTTACCAATCCAACTTGTCTCCCCTTCCTCAGCTATGACTTTTTCTCTCTTGCCTCTTCTTTTCTGTATATTAAGTGTTTGTGGGGTTTTTTTTCTGTCTATTAAGTGTTCTTATTTCAAAAATCCTTTCTCTGTGCCTAGATGGTTGATCTTGTGTTAAGTGCACTCTAGTTCCTTTAACACTATCATATTTGTACATTGAGAGGTTATGGTAAAATATGGGAGTATTGATTATCATTCATCTGGTACATTCATGTAACACATGCTCAGTAAGCAACAGATATATAACATTTCAAACTCTTCTTCATTTCCACTAATGTTCTAAAATAGAGTATTTAACTTTGTTCTTAAATACTGACAGCATTTTGTGTTAGTATTAAATTGGTTTTTGTTTTGTATTAAATTGGTTGCTATGACTTAAAGTAACAAAATTTCTACTTAAACATGTTTAACAGTAATAAAGCTTATTTGCAATTACATAACTGGAAATGCAGTGTTACACAAGTTTCAAGTCACTGGCTCCATAACTTTGCAGCTCTTCTCTGTGTCTTGGTGCTACCCATGGTTTCTCTTATTGTTATAAGATGACTGCTAATAGACATCACATCAGTGTTTCCTTGGTCGTGTCTGGGTCATATTTTGTGTGGAGAAGGAAAAAAAATAGGCAAATTTCTCAAACTGCTCAGAATGAAGTATACTCACATACTGATGTACCTAATAATCTTTTTTTCTCCCCAGCATAATAATGATGATGATGATAATGGACTGGAAAAATTAAACATTTCACCTTCATTTCTCCCCTCATTTTCATCTGTCGTTCAGTACACACACACACAAACACACACACACCCCAAACATTCTTGCTGCTATGTGTTAAGCTTAGGAACACAATACAATGTCTTGCATTCTTGAGTTAAGGAAATTGTAATTTCTGAACTTTTCAGAAGAATGAAGTCACTAAAAATTATAAAGAGAGAATTTCTTTTCTGCTTTGATTCATGTTAAATCTAATGAAACTATTATAATTATCCAGAAGGGGAAACACCTATTTGTTCAGTGCTTGTTGCAACTTTCATTCATTTCCTCTTCATCTTTCTCTGTTTAAACATAAGTTTTGTGCTTTTATTTGTGATAATAAAATCAATTTGTATCAACAATAACTCAAAGAAAACTTGAACATTTTAAAAGAGGTTAGTCTAAAATAACACTCAGAAAACAATTCCTTGCCCATTGTAATTTCTTGCTTGGCTGCCCAACAATTTTCTGCCAGCAACTAAACTCATGAGAGAGCTAAAATATTTCTGATGTAGGTCATACACCTAAATTTCTCTTTTCTTTTTAAAGTTACTTTTATATTATCTGTGGAACTATTATTTTCCTTTCCTGGTAGGTATTCTTTCTTGACATTTTACTTTCTCTGTGTAGTAAATTAAATAAGTGCACAAAGTAGAAAGAAGTTTACATAAATTTTTCATTTAAAAATATTTAATATTCTGGCCAGGTGCTCTGGCTCACTCCTGTAATCCCAGCACTTTGGGAGGCCCAGGCGGGAGGATCACTGGAGGTCAGGAGTTCGAGAACAGCCTGGCCAACATAGGAAACCCTGTTTCTACTAAAAAATACAAAAAAATTAGCCGGGCATAGTGGCATGTGCCTGTAATCCCAGCTACTTGGGAGGCTGAGGAAAGAGAATCGCTTGAACTGAGGAGGCAGAGATTGCAGTGAGGTGAGATCACGCCACTGCACTCCAGCCTGGGCAACTGAATGAAACACTGTCTCAGGAAAAAAAAAAAAATATATATATATATATATATATATATATAAATACATGATATATAAAATATATATACTTAATTTCCCATCTAGACAAATTAGTTAATACTTATTAATTTATAAAATATTATCATAACCTGAACATGCAAGGTGTATTCTGGGCTTATTTTGTTTTATGTATATTCTCCTGCCTAGTCCCACAGAACTCTCACCTGATAAACACCCATTCTAATATATTTGATTATTCCTTTGTTCCTTCTTTACTTCTTACACACAATATGATTTATTTTCTGATATGAAAATGTATCTAATTCCTGTCTTCTATGTGCTCTAGAGCATTCCATGAAACACATCAGCTCATCTTCTAGCCAGGGCCCCCTCATAATGGAAACATAGGCTGCTTTCTCCTCTGTACTTCCACAATCAGTGTCACATGGACAGCTTCCTAATGATCTATATGGAAATATATGTGCGATTCCTGGGCATATCTCTTAACATCTTTAATTTCACTAAGTGTAGCCAAATTGCTTTCCAGAATTTCTGTCCCAGTGTGCACTAAAACCCAAGCCTCTTTCATCCGACATTTGTTATTTACTTTCTTATATACTTCTCTAATTTTGGCTTTTTTGGCAAATGCAAAATAGAGAAACACGCACTGTTTAAGTGCTGCTTTAAACATAGCTAATAATAGATCATATTATGAATTCTCTATTGACTTTCAATGGTGTGTGTCCGTGCTTGCAACCATCTGACACTGAGATGAATTCACAAAGAAAAAGAAAAGCAGAGAGACTTAGACTGAGATTTCCAAAAGGGCGAAAGAGAAGGATTCTGTGAAAGAAAAAATGCTATAAATATATTAATTGCCTTTGTCTCTCCCAGTTATTTGATACAGAAATTGGCAATTTTTTAAAATGCCGTGAACGCCTAGAAGCTGACATTAATGGCCACAGCCAAAGATGCTGAAGAGGCTAATGTTGATGCTGTCATCCATAGCACCTCTACCAATGCTTCTGGCAGGAACATGACTTTTGAATAAAAATCAATGCTTTTACTAGCACAGTTGACATTATTGCTAACATGGACAATCGTGCCACAGTAACAACTGTACTCATCCCCAGTGTTCTTGCTGTGGTCAGCACCATCACTGGCACCAACAGCACTGCCAATGCCGGTTAGTCCCTGTGTAATCTCTGCCTCAGCTGCCACTGGCAATGATGCTCTCATTACCTTTTATCACTTTTACAACCTAATGCTCTCCAGAAATCATAGCAAAATAGCTTTAATTTCATTTTTAATTTGTAATGTATGCTTTAATTATATATGCTAAGCTACAAGACTATCCGTGTAGTAGATATGTAATGTATTCAGAATTATTTGGTCCTGAAAAAACTTGCTTTCCAAGTTCCTTTGTCCCATAGAATGAGATAGCTCCCTTCAGGCTCCCTATTTTGTCATATTATTATTCCCGAAATTGATAAAGGCCAGGTAGGCCTAGTTAATGGAATATACAAAACCATTTTACAGCCCAGAGCCCATGCTACGGAAGGTGGTAGAAATTAATAAGTACTATAGAAGAGATCCAGACACAATTTTTCTTCTCCAGAATGCAGAGTTTTTTGTAAGTATGTTTTCCATTATTTGAAAGCATCAAAAATTTTAATATTTCATAATTAAGGTTAAAAAATTTAGTAAATTGCCGGGCGCGGGCTCACGCCTGTAATCCCAGCACTGTCGGAGGCCGAGGCGGGCGGATCACGAGGTCAGGAAATCGAGACCACCCTGGCTAACACGGTGAAACCGCGTCTCTACTAAAAATACAAAAAATTAGCCGGGCGTGGTGGCGGGCGCCTGTAGTCCCAGCTACTTGGAGACTGAGGCAGGAGAATGGCGTGAACCCGGGAGGCGGAGCTTGCAGTGAGCGGAGATCGCGCCGCTGCACTCCAGCCTGGGCGACAAAACCAGACTCCGTCTCAAAAAAAAAAAAAAGTAGTAAATTTTATAAGAGGTATTAATAATAATATGGCAAATAAGTCATAACACTTTAAAGTAATGTGACTGAGGTTATATTTTTATTTAGAATATTAGCTGAGAGCTGAAATAGAAATAAAAAAGTGATAATAATAGAATTACATAAAACATGGTAGACAGAAACTTTCAGTTACATTCTTGCCCAGCAATCTCTAGCAGGAAATGTATCAGGTCTTTCAGAGTTAAAACCCTGCTTTTTTATTCTATTAAAACATTTGACTCTAGAAATAAATATTTTGGTCTAGGACACTGTTTGTTTAATTTTAATACATAAAGCCATATTACAAGGGAAAAGAAGTCTCAGTCTCTGAATATTGAGTTAAATTATTTTGATTATAACATTACTTAAGTCTGTACAAATACAAACCAAAGTATAAACTCCTGGTGTTACAACTTCTATATAACCAAAAAACTAAAATATATGTATACATTAAATAAAAGAAAAACTACAAAACCAATAAAATTTAAATCAACATTTATTAAAAGTGTCATTTGAGGGTATTTCTAAGCTACACTGCCACTCGCCATAGGAATAGGCGATTGACTGCCATGGTACAGATTCTTTTGAGTCAGCACTTAGCTACTTTTCTGTGCCCTTTGAGGACTTAATTTCCCACCACATTTCTCTACTCAAAGGACTGTGGAAACTTCATTTGTAAAGCATGCTGTGAATCAATTGGCTTTCACTTGGCACAAAGTCATCTTTTACTTATTAAGTTTGCTTCTTTTCTCATTACCCTAAGACAATTAAAGTCATAATTTGGGTGCCAGAACAATTGTAAAGTCAAAGAAAAATGCTGATTCTGAAAGAGTATAGAGTTACTGAATATAAATTGGTAGTCATCTAAATAATCTGATACTACCATTGTATCTTAGATACTATCATTGAAATAAACACACACATGTACACATACTTAGTTAAATCTCAAGACTACTTCATTTTGATTTGGGTTAAAGGCAGAAAGATATACAAAATTTTAATATGCACAAAAAGCTAGAACTCTGGCATTAAATGACCATATGGGAGAGAAAATATTCTTATTTTAATGTAGAAACCTGGAAAATTGTGTTAATGGAATGCCATCATTTTTGTTCGTTACAAAAATATCTTTATTGAGGATCTATCATTTATCACACACAGTTCTCAAGAAGCTGGCATAAAGATGAATAATTCATGGTATGTACCTTCAAAGGGACGAAAACCTAAGGTTAGATGATTGCACAAAATAATGATTATCATATAAGGTGGCGATGACCCTAATCATGGTAGGTATAAGCTACATTCAGACATTAAAATAGAGTCCTTGGTAAATTATATTTGATACGATGATTTACTAAAATATTTTTCTAACTCGTTGAATTGAATATCTATGAAGAGATGTTAAGCCGACACACTAATTTTACACTTGAAACAGCAAGGGAAAATTTTAAAAGCATCTCATCCTCCAACATTCCATTAATCTATTGCCCTCAGAAGTATTTTTAACACCATGTTGATTAGAATACTTGGATACAATGGAAAGAAACTAACCCTAAATAATGTTAGCAAAAATTAATTGATATGGAGGATACTAGGTGCTCACAAAACCAAAGACACAGGAGAAAAATTCAGCCCTCACACTGCAGAAAAATCAAAGCACTTCCGATTATATACAGCGAAGGAATAAAGAGTCCTTAAGTCCAGCCAGTTACAATTATTTCTGTCCTTGTTTTGTCTTAATCAACATTCATATTTCTTAGAGAATTAGTCCAAATGTCCTAACTGGAATCTTAAGACTTCTTCATCTTAAGTTAAGTTCCATTATGATAAACTACTTATCTACTTAGTGTGTGAATTCCACATTAAAATTTAAGTGCAATGAGGGAAGAATCATTAGTGTTTGGTTTACTACTGGATCTCCAGCGGCTGTATCAGTGTCTAAAACATAGTATCAGTTTAATAGGGATTGGTGAATAAACTACAAAATCAATGTGCCATGCCCTTGGCTCGAGGAAGCATTCCTTGGTTCATTGTCTCACAAACACTGAGCACAATGGGAGGACAGTTCTCCATGGGAAAATCAGTGGGCCTGATACTAGAGATAGAGGAAATTGATACTGGAAAGATAAAAAAAGAAGGGGAGTGAACCTAGGTGTCCATTAAAAACAACTACAGATTGATGTCTAGGTAAGGGGAACCTTTTGAGACTACTCCTGTCCCATGTGTAGTTTATAAGCATATTGTTTTATCAGCATTAAAGCTAATATTAGAAAAAAAAATGAAAGATCTTAAAACAATAATGTAAGCTTTCACCTCAAAAAATTTAGGAAAAAGCAAATTAAGAAAAAAATAGAAAAAGGGAAATTTTAAAAAGTGCAAATAAACAAAAATGAAAGTAGAATGTCCATAAAAGAAATCAATGTAAACAAAATCTGATTAATTAAAAAGACCAAATAATTGGATAAATTTCTGTCTATATTGATCTAGAATAAGAGACAAGACAAAATTCACAATATTATGAATAAGATAGAAGATGATACCACAGATATTTCCGACATTTAAAGAAAGAAAAGGAATACTATAAATAGATTTATGACAATAAAGTCAAGAATATATATATAAAATGTACAAATCCTTCAAAGATAAGAACTAACAAACCTCCCTCAAGATTGAGATAAGGGAAATAGTTTATGAAAGAAATTTAATTTGTAATTAACTCCTTTCAATAACAAAATGCCAAGCCCATGTAGCTTAAAAAGTACATTCTTCCCAATATCTAAGTAAAAATAAATACCAATTCTACACAAAACTGAAGAGAATAGTTCCCAACTCATTTCATAAAGTTAGGTTCTCTGACCTCAAAACCAGACGTTGACATTATAAGAAAATTGTAGACCAATATCCCTCATGAACATACACAAAAATATCATCTACAAAACAATACCAAACTGAGTTCATTAAATATAGAAAGTATTATAAATTATAACTAAGGAAGGTTTATCCCAAGGATATGAGATTGACTCCATATCTGCAAATTAATCATTGATATTTATAATATCTATCTATATATTCATATATATAATCATATAATCATCTCCATATAGGCAGGAAAATAGTTTGATAACATTACAATGTATTCATAATAAATAATAAAAATTAGAAATTAAAGCAAGAATAAGCATCTTTTTCCCTGTAAAGTGCTAGATAATCAATACTTTAGGCTTTATGGGTTACAGATGTCTCTTGTAGATTATCTTCTTGTCCTTAAAAAATAAAAGGCCTTTAGAAGTATAGCTTGCAGATCGTATACAAACAATACATGAATCAGAGTTGGCCTGAAGGTATTAGTTTGCCAATATCTGCATTAAAGGAAATTTCCATCTGACAAAGGGCATGTATGCTACCTCAAAATAGCATAATGCTTGTAGGTAAAATACCAGATACCTTCCACTTAAATTTGCGAAAAAGGTAGTAACATTCATTCCCACTACTCATATTTAACTTTGTACTGGAGTATCCAGTACAAAGGATAAAAGGATAAAAAAGATAATTACAAAAATAAAAAAAAAATTAAAGAAAGAAAAGAAGAATCCTTGATGATATCATATTCTATGTAGAAAATCTCAAACATATAACAAAATATTAGAACAAATTAATATGCTTAAAATGGAAGCAAGATATAAGCTCAAAGTATAAACATAAATTTTAATTCCATTTTAATTATTAATTGAAAATTTAAATGTAAAGCTAGTTTTGGCACTACTATTGAAAAACATATAGCATTTACATTTTTTTTTTTTTTTTTGGAGACGGAGTCTCGCTCTGTCGCCCAGGCTGGAGTGCAGTGGCCGGATCTCAGCTCACTGCAAGCTCCGCCTCCCAGGTTTATGCCATTCTCCTGCCTCAGCCTCCCGAGTAGCTGGGACTACAGGCGCCTGCCACCTCGCCCGGCTAGTTTTTTTGCATTTTCTAGTAGAGACGGGGTTTCACTGTGTTAGTCAGGATGGTCTCGATCTCCTGACCTCGTGATCCGCCCGTCTCGGCCTCCCAAAGTGCTGGGATTACAGGCTTGAGCAGCATTTACATATTAATTTAACAAAATGCATTCAAGATTAATAGCCTGAAAACTTAAAAAACCTAATGGGGGCCAGGCGCGGTGGCTCACACCTGAAATCCCAGCACTCTGGGAGGCCAAAGTGGCCGGATCACGAGGTCAGGAGATCGAGACCATCCTGACTAACATAGTGAAACCCCATCTCTACTAAAAAATGCAAAATATTTGGCTGGACTTGGTGGCAGGTACCTGTAGTCCCAGCTACTCAGGAGGCTGAGGCAGGAGAATGGCATGAATCTGGGAGGCAGAGCTGGCAGTGACCCAAGATCGCACCGCTACACTCCAGCCCGGGCAACAGAGCGATACTCCGTCTCAAAAGAAAAAAAAATTGGAATAAATAAAAGACCAAGATATACTGTGTTTATGTATAGGAAGAATTCATATTGTTGAGTTTTCTAATTCCTTTCAAAATGACATATAGATTCAATGCAGTCCCAAAGTTTAGTAATTTATTTTGTAGAAATTGACAGGCTCATTCTAAAATGTATACATAAAGATAATGATCTATAATAATCACTATTAATTTCAAGTAACAAAAATTAAGTTGGAAAGTTCATGCTACCTAATTTCAAGATTTATCACAAAACTACTACTTAAGTCAATAAAATCAATCAAGACCTAGTTATATGGTGTCTATAAGAAACTCACATTAAATATAAGGAAACAGATTAATATGTGGATATTCAGAATTATATACCATGCTAACACAAATCAAAATAAAGTTGAAATAGTAACTGTATTAATTCCAGTCAAGCAGACTTTAGAACAAGAAAAATTAGCAGAGGCAAAAAGGGATAATGCATAGTAAAAAGGTAGTTAATTCTCCAAGAAAACATAACAATTATAAATATGCATGCATCTAACTACAATACATCAAATACAGTAGGGAAAAACTTACAGGCATGCAAAGAAATACACAGACAAATCATTTTAGTTAGTGATTTCATCACATCTCTTTTGGTGATTGACATATACACCAAAAAGAAAATGAATAAAAATTATTTGAACTAAGGAGCACCATCTGTCAAAAGTGTTTGACATTCATAAAATTGTTCATCCAACAACAGCATAATACACATTATTCTGAAGCTTACAAATAACATTTACTAAAATAGGCCACATTCTGACAATAAAACACTCTTTAAGAAATGTATAAGAAATTATACGAAGTTTGCTTTCATAAAACAGCAAATAAAATAGAAATCAGTAACAAAAAGGTAGCCTAAAAATAACATATAAAGTATATGTGGAGATCAAACCACAACATAATATATAGGTCAAATAAGAAGTCTCAAGAAAAATTTTTAAAAATATTTTGAAATAAATGAAAATTTAAAAAGAATTTATCAAAATCTATGGGATGAAGCTGTAGCAGTGTTTTTAGGGGCATATGTATAGCACGGAATTTGTATGTTAAAATAGAAGAAAAACATAAAATCAATCATGTAAGCTTCCAGACTAGGAAACTAGAAAAAGAAAGGCAGTATAAGCTTAAATCTAGCAGAAAAATATATAAATATTTGAGCAGAAATCAATTAAATTGAAAACAGAGAAAAACACAGAAAATCAATAAAAACAAAAGCTAGCTCTTTGAAAGTGTCAATAAAATTGATAAACCTCTAGCCATGCTAAACGTGAAAATAAAAAAGATACAAACTGTCTCTCAGACCACAGTGCAATCAAACTAGAACTCAGGACTAAGAAACTCAATCAAAACCGCTCAACTACATGGAAACTGAACAACCTGCTCCTGAATGACTACTGGGTACATAACGAAATGAAGGCAGAAATAAAGATGTTCTTTGAAACCAATGAGAACAAAGATACAACATACCAGAATCTCTGGGACACATTTAAAGCAGTGTGTAGAGGGAAATTTATAGCACTAAATGCCCACAAGAGAAAGCAGGAAAGATCTAAAATTGACACTCTAACATCGCAATTAAAAGAACTAGAGAAGCAAGAGCAAACACATTCGAAAGCTAGCAGAAGGCTAGAAATAACTAAGATCAGAGCAGAACTGAAGGAGATAGAGACACAAAAAACCCTCCAAAAAATCAATGAATCCAGGAGTTGGTTTTTTGAAAAGATCAACAAAATTGACAGACCACTAGCAAGACTAATAAAGAAGAAAAGAGAGAAGAATCAAATCGACGCAATTAAAAATGAAAAAGGGGATATCACCACCGACCCCACAGAAATACAAACTACCATCAGAGAATACTATAAACACCTCTACGCAAATAAACTGGAAAATCTAGAAGAAATGGATAATTTCCTGGACACTTACACTCTTCCAAGACTAAACCAGGAAGAAGTTGAATCCCTGAATAGACCAATAGCAGGCTCTGAAATTGAGGCAACAATTAATAGCCTACCAACCAAAAAAAGTCCAGGACCAGATGGATTCACAGCTGAATTCTACCAGAGGTACAAGGAGGAGTTGGTACCATTCCTTCTGAAACTATTCCAATCAATAGAAAAAGAGGGAATCCTCCCTAACTCATTTTATGAGGCCAACATCATCCTGATACCAAAGCCTGGCAGAGACACAACAAAAAAAGAGAATTTTAGACCAATATCCCTGATGAACATCGATGCAAAAATCCTCAATAAAATACTGGCAAACCGGATTCAGCAACACATCAAAAAGCTTATCCACCATGATCAAGTGGGCTTCATCCCTGGGATGCAAGGCTGGTTCAACATTCGCAAATCAATAAACATAATCCAGCATATAAACAGAACCAAAGACAAGAACCACATGATTATCTCAATAGATGCAGAAAAGGCTTTTGACAAAATTCAACAGCCCTTCATGCTAAAAACGCTCAATAAATTCGGTATTGATGGAACGTACCTCAAAATAATAAGAGCTATTTATGACAAACCCACAGCCAATATCATACTGAATGGGCAAAAACTGGAAAAATTCCCTTTGAAAACTGGCACAAGACAGGGATGCCCTCTCTCACCACTCCTATTCAACATAGTGTTGGAAGTTCTGGCTAGGGCAATCAGGCAAGAGAAAGAAATCAAGGGTATTCAGTTAGGAAAAGAAGAAGTCAAATTGTCCCTCTTTGCAGATGACATGATTGTATATTTAGAAAACCCCATTGTCTCAGCCCAAAATCTCCTTAAGCTGATAAGCAACTTCAGCAAAGTCTCAGGATACAAAATTAATGTGCAAAAATCACAAGCATTCTTATACACTAGTAACAGACAAACAGAGAGCCAAATCATGAATGAACTTTCATTCACAATTGCTTCAAAGAGAATAAAATACTTAGGAATCCAACTTACAAGGGATGTAAAGGACCTCTTCAAGGAGAACTACAAACCACTGCTCAGTGAAATAAAAGAGGACACAAACAAATGGAAGAACATACCATGCTCATGGATAGGAAGAATCAATATCGTGAAAATGGCCATACTGCCCAAGGTAATTTATAGATTCAATGCCATCCCCATCAAGCTACCAATGAGTTTCTTCACAGAATTGGAAAAAACTGCTTTAAAGTTCATATGGAAACAAAAAAGAGCCCGCATCTCCAAGACAATCCTAAGTCAAAAGAACAAAGCTGGAGGCATCACGCTACCTGACTTCAAACTATACTACAAGGCTACAGTAACCAAAACAGCATGGTACTGGTACCAAAACAGAGATATAGACCAATGGAACAGAACAGAGTCCTCAGAAATAATACCACACATCTACAGCCATCTGATCTTTGACAAACCTGAGAGAAACAAGAAATGGGGAAAGGATTCCCTATTTAATAAATGGTGCTGGGAAAATTGGCTAGCCATAAGTAGAAAGCTGAAACTGGATCCTTTCCTTACTCCTTATACGAAAATTAATTCAAGATGGATTAGAGACTTAAATGTTAGACCTAATACCATAAAAATCCTAGAGGAAAACCTAGGTAATACCATTCAGGACATAGGCATGGGCAAAGACTTCATGTCTAAAACACCAAAAGCAACGGCAGCAAAAGCCAAAATTGACAAATGGGATCTCATTAAACTAAAGAGCTTCTGCACAGCAAAAGAAACTACCATCAGAGTGAACAGGCAACCTACAGAATGGGAGAAAATTTTTGCAATCTACTCATCTGACAAAGGGCTAATATCCAGAACCTACAAAGAACTCCAACAAATTTACAAGAAAAAAACAAACAACCCCATCAAAAAGTGGGCAAAGGATATGAATAGACATTTCTCAAAAGAAGACATTCATACAGCCAACAAACACATGAAAAAATGCTCATCATCACTGGCCATCAGAGAAATGCAAATCAAAACCACAATGAGATACCATCTCACACCAGTTAGAATGGCGATCATTCAAAAGTCAGGAAACAACAGGTGCTGGAGAGGATGTGGAGAAATAGGAACACTTTTACACTGTTGGTGGGATTGTAAACTAGTTCAACCATTATGGAAAACAGTATGGCGATTCCTCAAGGATCTAGAACTAGAAGTACCATATGACCCAGCCATCCCATTACTGGGGATATACCCAAAGGATTATAAATTATGCTGCTATAAAGACACATGCACACGTATGTTTATTGCAGCACTATTCACAATAGCAAAGACTTGGAATCAACCCAAATGTCCATCAGTGACAGATTGGATTAAGAAAATGTGGCATATATACACCATGGAATACTATGCAGCCATAAAAAAGGATGAGTTTGTGTCCTTTGTAGGGACATGGATGCAGCTGGAATCCATCATTCTTAGCAAACTATCACAAGAACAGAAAACCAAACACCGCATGTTCTCACTCATAGGTGGGAACTGAACAATGAGATCACTTGGACTCGGGAAGGGGAACATCACACACCGGGGCCTATCATGGGGAGGGGGGCGGGGGGAGGGATTGCATTGGGAGTTATACCTGATGTAAATGACGAGTTGATGGGTGCAGCACACCAACAAGGCACAAGTATACATATGTAACAAACCTGCACGTTATGCACATGTACCCTACAACTTACAGTATAATAATAATAAATAAATAAATTTATTTATTTAAAAAAAAAAAAAAAAAAAAAAAGATACCAATTACCAAGATCAAAAAAGGAAGAGGTTGTCATACTGAACCCATAGGCATTAAAGGATAATAAATGAATATTATGAACAACTCTATACTCGCAAATTGAAAACACACTTGAAATCGAACAACTTGAAAGAAAAAAATTACAAAACTCATACAATGTAGATAGGTAATCTGACTAAGCCTATCTACATCTATTAAAGAAATTGAATTAATAACTGATCACCTCCCACAACAGACAGTACCAGGTCCAGATGGTTTCACTGATAAATTCTACCAAACACTTAAGAAAGAAATAACACCAATTCATTACAATCTATTTCAAAAACGATAAGGAGAAGACTACTTCCAAATTCTATGAGACCAATGTTATCCAAATCCCAAAACCAAAGAAATTACAGAAAAGGAAAATGAAAGACCATTATCTCTCAGGAACACAGATGCAAAACTCCTGTACAAATTATTAGCAAATTAAATCTGAAAATGTATAAAGAGAATTACTATGAACAAGTACAATTTATTTCACATGTGCAAAACTAATTCAACATTTGAAAATAAATTAACATGATCCATTACATCAAAAGACTAAAGAAGAAAAATCATATAATCATATTAATAGATGGAGAAAAAACATCTGACAAACTCCAACATTCATTCATCTTAAAAACTCCAAGCAACTTAGGAATAAAGAGGAATAGCCTCAACTTAGAAAAGAACATCAACAAAAACTTAACACTAACATTATACCTAATGGTGACTAACCAAATGCTTTCAATCTAAGATTAGCAACAATACAAGAGAGTCTCTTCTTCGTTCCCATTCAACATTGTACTGAGAGTCATGGCTAACACAATAAGATGTGGAAAGTAAAGAAAAGGTACATAGATTGAGAGGGAAGTAAAATCATATCATCTGTTGTTCACAAAACAACAGATGATATGATTGTGAACGTAGATGATATGATTTTCAACATAGAAAATGTAGAATCAACAGCAAGAGCATAAAAATTAAAACTACTGGAAGAAATGTACAATTACAGCAAGGTTTCAGGATAAAAGGTTAATGTACAAAAATCAATCACTTTCTTATATACCAGGAATTAATACTTGGAAACACAAATTTAAAACACACTATTATTTATATTGGCACAAAAGAAATTATATCATTAGGTTTAAGTGTAGCAAAGAATGTAAAAGATCTGTATGAGATAAGCTACAGAAATCCAATGAAGTCATATAAGATCTAAATAAACAGATATCCCATGGTTATGAATAGATGATATTGTTAAGATAACCTTTATTTTCCACTTGATCTATAGATTCAATACAATACAGTTAAAATCCAAGCAAATTATTTTGTGGACATTGCAAGCTAATTCTAATAATTATGAAGATTAGTGAAAAGACTCAGAATAGTCAACTTAGTTCTGAAGAAGAACAAAGTTGAAGAACTGACACTACCCAACTTTAACCTATTACTATGGATTAAGAGTAAATCTATAGTAATCAAGACAGTCTGGTATTGGTGAAAGAATATACAAGTAATTCAGTGGAACCAAATTGATGCCCAGGAATAGACCAATATAAATACAGTCAATTGATCTTTGACAAAGAAGAAAGGCAATTCAATGAAGAAAGAATAGTCTTTTCAGCAAATGGTGCTGCAACAATCAGATATCCAAATACCAAAAATAAATAAATAAATAAATTTTGGCACAGAACTTATGTCTTAAAACTTAAATCAAAATAGATCTTAAAGAGAAATGTAAAATAAATTTTAAGACTTCTGCTAGGTAATACAGAAGCTTCTTGAATACAATTGAATTGTATCCTTATAAACCCATCATAAGCTGAAAATATTGTAAGCCAAAAATACATCCAATACACCTCATTTACTCAACATTACAGCTTAGCCTAGACTACTTTAAACATGCCTAGAACAATTACATTAGCCTACATTTGGGCAAAATTATCTAACAGAAAATTTATTTATAATAAAATGTTGAAAAATCATGTAATTTATGGAATACTTTACTAAAAGTGAAAAACAGAAAGTTAATCTATCTTAAATCAGGGACCATCTGTATAGAAGAAAATGTAGGTGATGATTTGTTTGGTATTGAGTTTTTATATATGATACCAAAAACATGCTCTATGAAAGTAAAAAAAAAAAAAAGAAGAAGAAGAAGAAGCTGATATTTACTTAAATTAAAAACTTATGCCCTGAAAAAAAGAACAGCAAAGGAAAAAAAAAAAAAAAAAAAAAAAAAGCCCTAGAGAGGGATAAAACATTTGCATAATAAAAAGAACTCTTAAAACTCTTTAACAGGAAAACAACCTGATTTAACATGGATATAAGATAGTCATTAAAAATGACTTAAAATAACAAATAAACATATAAAATATGTTCAACATCATATTTTATTAAATTTCAAATTAAAACTATAATGAGATATCACTATACACACATTAGAACGGCCAAAATCCAAAACTCTGAGAACACCAAATGCTGGTGAAGATGTAGAGCTAAATGTCCTCTTATTTACTAATGGTGAGAATGAAAAGTGGTACAGCCACTTTGGAAGACTGCCAGTCTGTTAGAAAGTTAAATACAGTCTCAGCATACTGTCTGGCAAGTGCACTCCTAGGTATTTAACAAAAGGCTGAAGATTATGTCCACACAAAAGCCTGTACACAAATGTTTTGACAGCTTTATATGTTACTTCCCAAACTTGAAGCAACCTAGATGTCCTCCAATAGGTGAATGGACAATCCATGTAATATTCTGCAGTAAAAAGAAATGAGCTATCAAGTCACAAAAGACATGAAGGAAACAAACTGATATTGCTAGGTGAAATAAGTCAGCTTGAAAGGCTACAGACTCCATGATTACAAATCTGTGACAAAAACTGCAAGAAAATTAGAAACTCTGGAGACAGTACAAAGTTCAGTGGTAGCCAGTGGTTTGAGGAGTTGGGTAGAGATAAATAAGTGAAGCACAGGATATTTTTAGAGCAGTCAAACTATTCTACATAATACTATAATGGTGTGTAAATGACAATATGCTTTTGTCAAAACTCATGGAACTGTACAACACAGAGTGAACCCTATTCTATGCAGAATGTAGTTAATAATAATGTGTTAGTATCAGTCTGTCAGTTGCAACAAATGAACAATACTAAGGCAATATGTTAATGATTGAATAAATTTTGTGGGAGTAAGACAAGGCATATTGGAACTCTATAATTCTGCTCAATTTTTCTGGAAACTAAAGTGCTTTGAAAAACAAGATGTATTAACTAGAAAATCAATATGTGATTGCTCTTCATGAAGAAAGACTACATTTGAGAAATAACAAATGACACTTGATTAGATATATTGATTTTAATGCTTCAGTATGAACTACAATATTTGTTGAATATCATAGTACTATTAATTTTAGAATTTCATATGAAATCTTTGTCTACTTCTTAAAATTATATGTTGACAATTTCATTCTCTTTAGCAATTATATTTCTTAAAAGAAATGACAGAACAGTTTAGGATATCTGACTTTATCCAATACATTCTTCTCACATTGCCTCTTTCATTTAACAGATTTCATGCAGCAATCCACTTCAATAAAATATATATAATCGCCTGTCTTTAAAAATTTATTAGTATAGTTGAGTTCTTTTTATTAGTAGAATAGTGTCAAGACTTGAAATTCTATGACGGGTTAATTAAGAAAAATTATTCTGAGAGATACATTACCAAGCTTGATAAGATCACCCATCTAATTACAGAGGATTCCCTTGTGGCTTACCTACATTGGTACTTCAATTACTTCAAGAAAAGACAATCCCCTGTTCCATTTCTTACAGAGCCATTAATGATATGTTACAACAGAATCAGGTGTCTATTAAGAGTCTAGTAGGTAAAAATAATAAGTGATTCCTTGTCATTTTTAAACAATAAACCTGATGCCGTGCACTCTCTTTGTTGAAGGTAATTTCTCACATAAATTTTCTACTCAACTTTATGTAAAGAAGAAAGTTTGTCATAAATAAAAAATAATAGCCCCTTCCTCACTAACCATATCCCAGCATTTACTTTAATATGATCACCTAAATGCTCACATTGTGATAAGTATCACAGGTCATCATCATATGTGTGACTGATAACACAAAGAGGTTGCCATCATTTGGTCTCAGGTTAAAGTTTCTTTAATCTCTCTTGTGGGTCAAGCAATTGTCAAACTGAGGATAATGTCTCTCTCTCTCTCTCTCTCTCTCTTTCATTCTCAGAATGCTTCCACACTTTTTTAGCAAGCTCCTTAACTTCTATCAGCCTACGAATTTTCTTATTCACTTAATTAGTCTTTGAAAATTAGTCAGGTGATCATATTTCTTGGGTACTCAAGTTTGTATTAGCATATTGAAGAATATATAAAGGAGCAAATATAATCCTCTGTATAACTGATTACATTTTTATAAAACTGCAGTGCAAGAATTCAATATGAACTCAAGCCCAACACTAGGTATATTTCTCTATATATTTGCATATCATCATCAATAGTAATAAAGCCATCATATTAAATTAAGAAACAGACACAAATCCCTTAATGAATTTTCTCTGGGGTCTTCATTGCTTTGAAGTAAAGAGAAAATGTGTTCCAAGAGAACAGGGGAATCAGCTCAGGAGTAATAAAATATTTCAAGATTGTAATCATCCTCAGAGTATTTTCTTTTCCCATAGTCACAAAAATCAATGAAGCCTCTCTCAGGGCTTGGAACCTAGTAGTTATTGGAATTCTTGGTGGTAGATAATAAGCTCATAGTCAGTAGGCACTGCAAGTGATCCAAGACATTTGAGAAGGTGAACAACCCCTTATCTTCCATTTTTCATGTAAGTTGGCAATAGCAAGAGAAACAGAAGTTATTACAAAAATAGAAAGCAAGATAGAGAAGACATAATTTGACTTTATAATTTATTAGAAAACTCCTTAAATTCGCAGTGGCTCACACCTGTAATCTCAGCACTTTTGAGGCCAAGGCAGGCAGATCACCTGAGGTCAGGAGTTCAAGACCAGCCTAGCCAACATGGCGAAACTCCATCTCCACTAACAATACAAAAAAGAAAACGAAAAAAGAAAACTCCTTAAATTCAAGACCACCTACTACACACACACACACACACACAAAATATATATATGCACAAATATATATACACACACACCATATGTCCATCATAAGGCAATACATATATATGTGTGTGTATATATACGTATGTATGTCTGTGTGTGTGTGTATATATCTATATATGTATATATATATATGGTTATATATCTTACATATCTATATATAATATAGATATATATATATATCTTACCTTGAGATGGACATAGGGTGGCATATATATACACACACAAAAGGTATGTCAGTATATGCATATATACCCAAATATATGTGAGGATATTTATGTATGTGTGTGTTTGTGTGTGTGTGTGTACATATATATATATATATATATATATATGGGTGTATGTGTGTGTGTGTGCTTGTGCAGGTGTGTAAAAGTCACAATGCTGGTCCCCAGGGGATAAAGAGTGAAAAATGATATAAGCCTTGTTTTCAAGGAGGCGAGACTTTATTAAGAGACATACACAATAAAAATGCCTAATAGAAGTCCTTGTGACTATGTTGAAAAATAGCCCAGAGTTGATGGATTCTACCCAGGATCAAGGAAAACATCGTCTTAAAAGGAGACATATACATTGGGTGGAATATGAATGAGAGTTCTTAAATAGAGTACAGTATGTAGTGAGGACAAGTGTGTTGTGTGAAGAAAGTTCTGTGAGTCCTTCTAGAGAATTATCCAACTTGAGGGGCATTATGAAAACCCCCTAGATGTGTACTCAGTTGGTCCAAAGTGTGAATAATCAAGGGATCCCCCACTTGGTGGATGGCACTTGAGTGGGGGCAGTGTTGTTGGGGACCATTCCCTTAAACCTGTGGAATCTAATGCTACCTCAAAGTGGCTAGTGTCAGATTTACATTCTATCATGGTGTGACAGTTGTAGTCAGAATATAGATTCTCTTTTACTTAATGGTATGTTGTGATGATTTGCGAATAAGTCTGACTGAACTCCAAGGTGTCAGGAACGCTGGTGGCTGATACTGTGTGTTGGAGTTAATTTTTTACTTGTCAACAAATTGGGCATTTTTTGACTTTACCTACAATTGGATCTCCTTCAAAACAATAGAAATTACCAATTAATATGCTCTTGATATTCAAGAAAACGAAAAAGCATGAGACAAAAAAATAAAAAATACACCTAGTAGCCGAATATAGTTATGAAGATAAACTACATCGTAGTACAAATGTTTGTCAGATAAAAATAATCATTAGAATACAAGATTTAAATAAGAGTATAAACTGGATGGAAGCTAAAATCTGGCACCCTTTTCTTTAGCACATTAGAAAAATGAAAACTTGTAAGATTTTTTTGATCCATACCCAATAAAACGTAACAATGAAAAAAAAAAAAAAACTACATCACTTTAGAAAGGACCATCAAACAGATTTAAGATTACTCCAGAGTCAAACTGTATCTGAAAAGTTTTGGCAATTGTTTAAGGACACATCACTGTGGACAATCAGAATGTCTCCTGGTAAAGGAAAAATAAAGTCATATTTTTGAGAAACAGAAAAATGGAAGTTTTGAAAATAACGGCTTTTCAAAAATTAAAAATTTCTAATTTCCTACAACTCTTAAAAAAAAAAAAAAAAGCAAAAGCAATTTTAATACGTAGAAAACACTTTTCTCCCTCTGGTGAAATCTCAGATGACACTGGCTTATCGTTGGCTCAGTTTCACCTGCAACTATCCATTTGTGATCCATGACAGTACTTGCTCTGCACTCCTGTTCCATCAACCCAGCGTTTCCAATTACATTAGCATTCACTTTAATCCTCTCTGTTTTCTACTTGCCTAAGGATAAAATCCTAGCTTGCAGTCTCTTCTTGGAATCCAAACCTCACAACATTTCGGCATATCCCAAATTCTTGGAGCCACTCCCCTTAACAGCTAAGGTTTATTCTCTTAATTAACTTGACTTTTCACCATTCCACAAACATGCCATACTCTATGACTCCACTTTGGCTCAAGTTACTCTTTTTGAAATTAAAGATGTGTGTACTTTGTCCTTTGTCTAGTAATCTCTTATTCCATGTAAATTTCCATTTACTTGTCACATTTCCTATAAAAATTGCTTATTGCATAAAAAGCAAATGACAATAAAAATAAGAATATCTAAATTAAATATATAAAGTGCTTTAAATCCCTGATTGCAAGTATATGGATGCTTATTGTGATATGCTATATTTTCTTGTAGAGTTGATTTTCTTTTAGGTTTAAAACCAAGAAAAATCAATAGTAAAATTCCATAATAATACTGATTGCCTCAAGTAATCATTGATAACAGTTATGGTGTTTTTTTTCCCCATTCAGTTTCTTTAAAGTATTTGTTGTTTTTATAAAAATGATCCTAGTAGCACTAATGCTTTTTTCTACTACTGCCATTAATCATACTCAAAAGATAACCTATGCAAAACAACTCGTTTTATATTTTTTGTCTAGAAAATCTTCAAAAATTTAAGTGTTTAAGATAAGAAACAATCTAACTCTTAATATGCAAAAATATGTTCAACATGACCAATGCAGGTACTTAAAAGAGAAACTTGTATGTCTTTGAAATTATGTATCAAAAGCTCTCTGATTAGTGTTTGATTGATGGGTACACATTCACATATTGATCATTATCTCCATTCTGTGACTTTCAAAGTAATAGACAACTGTGTGCTTGTCTCTAAATGTGTTCCTGAATCATATAAGTACTTAACTGAAGAGTTAGAGGGGATCCTTGGGAATTTCAGTGACTTTTGTTGTGTAAATACCTTTGCATTATTAATATTATTTTCAAATGCAGAATGAAATTACTTAAATTATTTATTCTCCAAAAGCACATTGTAAATGGATTTGGAGTGATCATATTTTTGTCCACTAGAGGAAATGTCTATCAAGACAATGGGGAGGGACTACAAGAAAATGAATGATCACAAGCATAAATATAAAAGATGTTGCCCTATATTTTAAAAATTGTAATTCTGCATATTAGCACTACTTGCCACACAGCCATTAACACCAAGGAGAGTAATTATGTCTATTAATACATATGGAACACACGTGGATTTTGTTTTTCAGTTTGCTATTGCATTGTGCTGTCACACTTACATATGAAAGTTTAAATATTTAGCTGGTTTTCTAACTAAAATTTTATAAACTCTGTTATCACAATGTTTTGCCATTAGGTAGCTCAATAGATTCTGCTTCCAGTACAAATGATTTTTGCAAGTTAAAATTACAAAAATCAATCATCTACTATTTCCTTGTTCAATTATAATCTTTGCTAAGACAATATGATTTATAAAATTAGTTATAAGTATGATTGTAATATGCTTTAGAAAATTTACATTAATTCAAAATAGAAATCAGGAGTAATAAGTACCAATATTTGATAGACTCATTTATATTAATTATTTCAAATCTCTTCAGTATTTGCTAAGCTAAAATTCGAAACCCAGCTGGAATTTTGCTTGGTGACTTGTCAGTTAGCTAATCCTGAGTAAAAAATGATACAATCCAACATATCATTATAAATTAATTGCTACACATTTCACTGGACAATGATCAGATCTCCTGGTACATTTTTTAGTAAATCTGGTCCCAGCTCTGGGAAGCTCCATCTCTCCACCCTGTGTTAAAACCAAGCTTATTGTTTTGTCTCACAATTTAGTGAGAAAATGGGGACAAACACATAAAATTCATCTTTTGGTTTTATTATGCCTACGAATCTGCCTCATCTGTAATCATGTTTTCTCATTTCTTTTGTATGGACAGAAACATCTGGATCCATCAGAATTTGATCAGAGAAGCAGCACAACTACAAATGATGAAAAAGGAGAGGTTTATGACAGAGATTAGTGGAGCTGATGGAGAAGTCGAGGCAGAACTATCATCTTGTGTCTGGTACTGTGCCTAAAGTCACAACAGGTCTGCCAAGCCAGCTGTTGGGAAAGGAAAGCCTAATATAGCAAGAACAAGGATAATTAGAACAGGTGGAGAGTACTGGGACCCAGAAAGACAAACCCTAATTCTTGAATGACTCTCACCAACTCCCAACCCAGTGCTATGAGAGGCTTTCAGGAGAAGTTGCAGTTCCTGGAGCTGGACATGCAGGACTCAGTGAAGCTGATTCAGGAGATCTTGTCAGAACCATTTCAATCAATAAACCTTCTATCTAATTGCTCAGAAAAAAATTAAAACGTTAGCCTTAATTCATGTCTTCTTTTTGTCTAAACATATCTTATTCTTCTTCAAGTCCTGTTATTACTACTACAATGGAATGTGAAGCTTCCCATTTCTCTCCAGATAAGCAATTACTATCTGGTTCCAAGTTGTGAGCATGTTTCACCTATAAGCATATCTTTCATAGTCCAAGTTTTGAGCCATCCCACCTCAAAAGCATAGACTCCACACAGCAGCCTTACCCGAGCCCCAAATTCGTCAATGATTTTCCTTGACATAGTGAAATCTGAAGTCCTTGCCTGAGCTCCAAATCTCAATGCCACTCCCTTCATCTAAAAATGTATCCATTCAGCCTCACCCCCTTCCACTTCTTTTTTCACTTTATTTCACCCCGCCACCTTAGTTTCCTTTATATTTTGAAATAATTCTGTGTTCTTTATCATCATAATTCAGTTGTTCTACCTTAAGCCAGTCGCTCTTCTATCTGCATGATTCTTTATCTCTCAAGTTGCATTTCAATATAATCTGCTTGCACATTAATTTTCTAATTACCATATTTTTGATAAACATTCCCCATCTCTTATTCTTCTACACACAGACACATACACACACACTTACTCCCTTCTCTGTCTTCTTCCTGGGCCTTATAATAATGTAACTTATGTTTTCATAAACCTTAAAAACAAAACCTGACAGAGAACAGTCAATATATATTTGTAGAAAGACAAAATTATTGCTTCTATTTGTATTCATTTTATTAATTGTAATGCTTTAAGTCATTTCACATATTCATTTGCAGTTGGTAAGTCTTATGTATGTGGACAGCTGAATTAGCCCATTTGTTTCTTTCTCGTGTTCTTTGTCTTCTTTAGAGTGCCTTACTTTTGTGAAGGCTAAGTATACCTTAAAATATTTATTTTTAGGCTGGGTGCGATGACTCACGTCTGTAATCCCAGTACTTTGAGAGGCCGAGTCAGACGGATCACTTGAGATCAGGAGTTTGAGAACAGCCTGGCCAACATGGTGAAACCCCATCTCGACTAAAAATACAAAAATTAGCCTGCCATGGTGGTGGGTGCCTGTATTCTCAGCTACTCGGGAGGCAGGAGAATCGTTTGAACCTGGGAGGCGGAGTTTGCAGTGAGTAAAGATCTCGCCACTGCACTGCAGCCTGGGCCAAAGAGCCAGACTCCGTCTCAAAAAAAAAAAAAAAAAAAAAAAAATTATCTTTAATCTCTCATATATGTAACATATTTTTCATCATTTAAAAATATTTTATAGTTTTGTCATACAGATATTTTACATCTTCTAAGTCCAATTTATCTTATGCTTTGAATTTTCTGACATATTTCCTATGAAGTTATTTTTCACCACAGTAATATAAAGACCTTGACTAAAATTGTCTAGCCATCACACAATTTTATAATTTAAATTCGTATCATTAATGCATGTGTGATATATTTTGTTATATGATATGCGATAGGGCTCCTGCATTTTTAAAATTTATCTATATTTGTTGCCAATGACCTAATAATAACCTTTTTGTTTTACTGATCTGTCTTATATGAGAATCTTAAAGTTTTAGTGAGTATATCTTCAAATTCATCTCTGGCATCTTATACCTTTTCCAGAACTTTCCCAATTAGTGTCATATACACTCTTCCAAATGAAATTAAAACAATTTGAAATCACTTTAGAAATGTATAATTATGTTTCTAAGTATTGATGAATTACTTAGATATTTGTTTCTGTCTTTTTGTTGTTGTTTGTTACGGTTTACAAAATAAATTATCATTTTGTTAGATTTTGAAACATTGGAGTTTTTCTATCATCCATATAAAATTGTCTTTCTTAAATGAAATCTTTGCAAATAACTCTTTATATACTTTCCTTAAAATGACAATATGGGAAAAGTGTCTCACCCAAGCTATTTTCACATTTGTCTAAATTCAGATTCATATTTTTATTACCAAGAGAAAGTGCTTATCATAAACTCAGGCAAGGATTGAAATAAAATTTAAAACAGCCATATAAATTTAGCCTTAATTTTTAAAAATAATTTTAAAATAACATAGAGTATATAACACCTAATCGCAATACCAAGTAAGATTTTTATTATAGATGTCATCTCATTTAAAACATTACAAAACGTAAGTCAAATAATTGTACACTTAGCATTTGTGTCTTCCATTACACTAACCATTACTAGAGATTAAGAACCTACTGGGATTCCTTTGTCTCATTTAATACTACCTTCAGAGTACAGACCACAGATTTGGACATACAGGTTCTTCAATAAATATCTGTTCAAAATGTGAAAAAGTTAATGAATAAACCTATAAATTCATGCTTAGGTTGAAATGATTCTGAATGAAAATTAGGTACTCCAGGAGCTTCTTGCAAATGTGGTTTAATGTTTGTCAAAGGGATTTTTTTCTAGAAACTAAAAACATCTTTAAATTATCACACAAATGAATTTTCATAGAAAAATACAAAGATATCAAAACACATTTATATATGATTTATGTTTATCTGGAACATGTTATAACTTCTTCCATGTGACTATAAAATAAACAAGAGTGTGAAATTCACTTGGAAATATATTCTTAAGTAAAAATTGATGGAAAAGAGAAAGCATCAAAAATTACCTCTTTTCTACATCTTTTTCTTAGCCACTGACATTCTGTATTTTGAAAGAAACTGAAGGCAAATCAATTTAATAAATGTTTGCCATATCTTGACCTTAACAAAGACAGCACCATAATTCTTGCAAGTTATGAAACTCTGTACACATAGATGTTTTGAAATGCATTTGAGGGAATATGCAAACACTGAATCAAAGAATTAATATGGTAATTATCCTGGAGGCTGTGCAAGTCTATGGTTGCAGACCATTACCCAAAATAGCCCTATTCTATTTCTAAGCTCCTCTTTCTTCTACAAAGATACAATTCAGTTTGTAGATCAGTTTAGTATTTAGTGCTCAAGCATCTTTGTCAATAACTTATCAATCATTTATCTAGAATATTTGGTTCACTTTGCCATTATAGCAGTCACACTAACAGGGTGAAATAGTAGCCTGTGTCAAATTAGCTCTGCAGTGGTCAGATGAAACAAATTCAATAAATAAGGATTTTTGAGAGTCATTTTTCCTAGTCTTTTTTTTTCAGTAACAGAATAAACCATTATAATTGAATTCAACTTTATTATCTTCTTCCTTGATTTTCTCTTTTTTTGATCAGTATTTAGCTGAATCACCTTTGTGGTTCCAGCGATATATTTTGGACCAATTTATTAATAATAGTTTAATAAAGGTTCAACAATGTACAAAAGTCCTGTTGTTTAGGATTTTATTTTATTTTACATTTTAATTCTAAACTATTATGTTAGGGGGTAGATATTTATTAGATCAGTGGAGGCTAGAGTAGAATAATTCTTTTCTAACCTATCTGGCTGAAAAGAGTATTATGAGGCTTAGAAAATGTCATTCCTGCCCCAGTTGAATTTGGGCTTTCCTCGATTCATGATTTCAAATGGCTTACCTTGCCTTTTGATTTCTTTCTCCCCTGAGATAGCTAATCAAATTTCTTCATCCCAGCCCTCAAATCCTCTGGCTGGTGTTCATCACACTTCATTCTCTTCTATTGCTTTGTCTTTTTGAAAGTGCTCTTGCTATTTCTTTCTTTACTTTGCAGTACCACTTCAAAGTTTTGCCCATATCCCCTCTACAGGAAAACATCATCTCAGTTTAATTATTTAGTAAAAAAGACTAACAGAAAAGAAGTTCAAACACTAGCGATTCAGGACTGCATATCCCATTTAAACAACCATACTGCCTCTGTCTCTGAGAGGAAATGCTCTCTCAGACGTTCAGTTTCCTTTCCGTGTAGTGAGAATGCATGTAACTGCTCCCCAGCTCCCCAGATTCACAGGAGAAAAGGTGACATAAAGCACACAAAAACCATTAGGCTTTGGAACCAGAAAAAACAGTTTTCAAATGTCAGTTTTATTGTTTATAAATCAATTTTATTGGAGAAAAAAAGATTTCCTAAAAAGGTGAAATCATGTAGATTAAAATAAATTTTAAAGATTTTATTCTTCTCATTAATGAGAGACCCAGGCGAGTATCATAATGTGTTCAAAAGAGAATCCAATGACATGTCAATGTGAATTGTGTATATATATGTAGTTTGTGTATATACACACATTATATCTATACATACTAACACACATACACATCCATAAGGAGATACATATATATGTATATATGTGTACATATACTCATGTATCCACACACATCAAGAGTATTGGAATTTGGGTTTCTGCATATCCAATTCAGATTTTCCATTATTGAAATTAATTTTTGACTTTTTTAAAAATACTTTCAGACCCTAAAGTGAATGGATTTCATTTTTAATTACTGAATTTGAATATAGACAATAAACTTAGGAGTGAAATACTACTGAATACATTTCCAATTTTCCTGCACAGTGTTTCATCAATATTATAATGTTGTCTTTGCTGCTTTCATAGCAATATACCATTTCCTTTGGTCTATATTCTCAGAGGATGCTTTGAAAATTCCCAATTTTATCTATTTATATTAAAAAACGTCCTTGAGAAAAACATGCCTAGCTGCAGATTTTTAGCAGATCCTTTACAATCTAGAAAACTATCAAGGTGATGTTTAAGAGGAGAAATAGTTGTACCAATTTTGATATTCTGATTAATTAATACATCACTGGAAATATTAAATACCATTTATATTTGTTATGAAAGCTCCATGGGCAACAAATATGTGTAGGCAGCATTAAGGCAAATGCTCATCTTGTTATCTACAATTTGACAACACTCTTCCAAAGACCACATGTACTTGTAAGAAAAAATGCCATTTTCTGAGATGTAGAAGTGGAGACACATGAATATAATAAATCTGAAAATGTTGAACTTTGCAGGAGCCCTAAGAGTCTAGAAAACAGTCAAGGTTAGGAATTTGCTCTGTTCTTCTGTGCTCTAGAAAAGGCATAAACCAAAGGAACAGCCCTCCCGATAAGACTTAGATCAAAGATGTGGAGCCTTCTTTGTTTAACCTACTACAAGTTCAGACACAGAACCTTCAAACTCCCATTCTTTGTTTCATAAATGATGAACTAAATTGCTTGTCCCCACTGATCAACAAAAACAAAATGCTTGTTAACCAAACTTCAGTTAAGTTCCTCTTCTTCTTCAAGGTCCCTGAACTTTAGCCCACCCTCAGCCCAAGCCATCCAACTGCCCCTCTTGAGAACAGGCTGGCATAAGAATAAAACATCCTCTGATCAACTGTTTGATAATACTATGCTTTCATCCCACTTCCACACACCTGGCTCTTTTTAGCCTTATTTACTCCTCCCTATAAAAGAAAATCCCTTTTTGTCTAATTCTTGAGATACTTGTAGATCTTATCATGAGAGCATTTTTCCTATTGCAATAGTCCGTTCAACACTCCTTGCAAAAATTCTTTTGAATAAAGTCTCTATTTATGAAATCCTGATTTGATTTTTGGTATCTCACAGACTGTTATACATTTGGGCATTTTGATTTGGAATAGTTTCTGAATATCATAATGGCCCTATTATTATTAAAGACTGGTGTAAAAAGGGTCTTGAAGAGGAGCTGGAATAGACACCCCACTATAACAGTAGCTATGATGATGAAAATGTTGACATTGTTGATATTGCTGTTGCTGCTGCTGCTGATGCTACTGCTGATGAAGCAGGGAGTATGCAGGGAGTATCCTCTTGGATCCAAATTTAGAGCTCAGAAGTCAGGTCTTCATGCGATATTCAAAAGATAAATTAGGAAAAAAAGAAAAACTCAGCTGCCACTTGAGACCTCCAGTGCATAAGTAAAAGATCAATGATTCACTGTTGCCTAATAATTGCCTACCCATTATAACCTGTTACTAGTGTGCTCAAAAATGGCTCCCCAGAGGAAGCCCATGGTCCAGTGTGCATGTTTGACTATTTTTGGACAATTATACACACAGATAGATAGATGATAGATAGATAGATAGATAGATAGATAGATAGATAGATAGATAGATAGAGTCATTGTGTGTGTGTGTGTGTGTGTGTGTGTGTGTGCGTGCATATGTGCATAAAGTCATTGCACTTCTTACTGACCTAGGCCTGGTGCTGGCATTTATCCAGGCACATGACTGATACTTATTTAACTTTCAGAAACTCTGTTAATTTTAGTTAAACCATTAAAATTATTTTATTCATGGAAATATGACTCTTATTTTAACTCTTTCTAGGAAACCTATAGATTTCACAAGTAAATTTTTATGAAAACTTAAAAGAAACAGATTAAGTGGGGAGGAATTCTTTACTAAATTAGGCAATTTCAGGTGTCCCTAGAGAGCTGATAACTCGGCAACATGTGAGGATTACCTTACGAACTGTAAAATGATCTAAATGTATTCTATCTTTGAATATAATAACTTACAAATGCATATTTACTATGTCCTATAAAAATAAATGCAAGTAACTTCCAAATCTAACAGAGCATTGTATGTGTGTCTATATCAAAGTCAAAAGCATGTCGATTATGCACAGTGCTTGACAGAAAGAACAAGGTTAACTCATTTCTGGAGTGTAAAGAGTACCCATAACCAATTTATTTTTCCCCACAGACCGTGCTTGATAGGCTTATAGTATCACAAAGCTGCCACACCATTCACTACACTTTAACTCACATCCAAATCATTCTCAGAGAACCCACATAGAAATGTGAGTAAAGGGCTACACTGTAAATGCAGAAAAATACATAGTTTTTTATTTAACTATGTACTCTTGGGTTGTGTCATAATAAATGGAGACTGAGAGACAAAATGATATATTCATATTGTTGTATAGTGTGTTAGTAAGTGGAGAACACGAGGACACTGTACAACATTATTAATGAAAATAAGAGATTGATTAATCTATCATCTATCTATCTATAGACCTATTCTATCTATCTATCTATCTATCTATCTATCTATCTATCTATCTATCTATCTACCTACCTACCTATCCATCCATCATCTATCAAGAGACGGATACAGAGGCAAAGGCAGAAAGAGGGAGATTTATTATGAAGAATCAGCTCACACAATTATGGAAGTCAAGAAGTCCCACAATCTGCCATCTGCAAACTGAAGACACAAAAGACCCAGAGTTCTAATTTCAGTCCAAGTGCAAAGACCTGACAAGCAGGTCGACCGATGGTGTAAATCCCAGTCCAAGGGCAGGAGAAGACTAATAGCCCAGCTCAAAGCCAGGCAGAAAGAAAAAGGGATAAATCCCTCTTTGCTATGCCTTTTAGTTCCATTCAGGACCTTAAAAGATTTTATAATGTCCACTCACATTGGGGAGATAAATCTGCTTTACTGAGTTCATGATTCCAATACTAACTTCTTCCAAAAACATCTTCATAAACACACAGAGAAATATTTTCAATCTTGGCATCCTGTGCAGGAATCAAGTTAACATATAAAATTAACCATCACAGTTAGCTACAAGACCTAAGCTTAACAGTCTCATTGCAATCACTGTCTTTCACATATGTGTAAGCTCTATACATGTCTCTTTAACACTATAAGCCATTGTGGAAGTGGCAGCAGACTTTACTCATCTTCCTTCCTCTCTTAGGCTCTCAATCTTTTTTCCTTCTCCTTTCATTTTGTCTTTCTTTTCTTTCCTCCACTTATTTCCTTTTTCTTCTCTCCCTTTTTTCATTCTTTGTTCTTGCTTCTTCTTATTTTTCTGTTTATTTCCCCCTTTTTTTTTTGTTTGCTTTCTTGATATTTACCCAAAGGAGTTGAAAACTTGTTCTACACAAAAACTTGCACATAGTTGCTTATAGCAGCTTTATTTATAGTTGCCAAAACTTGGAAGTAACTAAGATGTTCTTCAATAGGTGAAAGAATAAATAGACTTTAGAACAGCCAGACCATGAAATATTACTCAGTGCTATAAAGAGATGAGCTATCATGTTATGAAAAGCCACGGAAGAAACTTAAATGCATGTTTCTACGTGAAAGAAGTCAATCTGAAAAGGTTGTATACTGTATGATTCCAATCATATTATATTCCAGAATAGGCAAAAATACAAAGAGAGTAAAAATATTGGTAGTTGCCAAGGGTTAGAGGGGATGGAGGGACAAATAGGCAGAAAATGGATGATTTTTAGGGCAGTGAAACTATTCTGTTTGATACTCTAATGGTGGATCATTTAATTCATTACACATTGTTCAAACCCATAGAATGTACAACCCCAAGAGTGAATTCTAATGTAATCAATGGACTGTGGTGATTATGAGGTTTCGATGTAAGCTGCACTTCAAAAAATGTACAACTCTAGTGTGGGATGTTGATGATGTCAGTTTTGCTGTGAAACTAAAACTGCTCTGAAAAATAATGTCTTATATATAAAAAGAGTCCAGACACAAAAGGACAAATATGTGATTCCATTTATGCAATACCTCAGACAAATTTATAGAGAAGGAAAAAAAATTAGAAGTCACTAGGATCCAAGAGAAATGGGGAGATAAAAGAATATTTATTGCCTTATGGGTACAGTTTCTGTTTGGGGTAATGAAAAATTTTGGATAGACAGTGGTAAAGGTTGCACAACTTTGTAAATATTATCAATGCCACTGTATTGTACATTTATAAATGGTTAAAGTGACAAATTTTATGGTATACATAACCACAATAAATAAAAAAAAAACAAAAAGCAAGAAAAAATAATTTTAACATACCAAAGGACATTTTACCGACAAGTATTTCATAAACAGTTAAGAAGGATGAAGCCAATAATCAATGCCTAACAGCTCACTGACCTTGGAAACAGAACTCCCCACCTGCTTTACTATGCCTTTTGAAAATCTTTGCACTGCAGTCCTTTGGCCATATTTGGAGTGACATCATATGCTTCATATTCTTAAAGTAGATATTACTAAAACATTCTGTGTGCTCATCCTCTACCTTGATCATTGCCGCTGCTCTAGTGTTGTGTGACCAAAATGCTGAATTCATTGCATTTGTTAATCCAAAGGCAGTGTGGAATTCTTCCTTGGCAAGGAAACATCTATGTATAGGTCTGTTTCCTGGTCAGATGGTTATTTCTGTGAGGTTTGATGGGTGAAACTCTTCACTGATAGGTTCCTTACATACTTCCAGAAACAAATACCTTTGATCCATTCTTTGTTTCAGTACACATTTAGACACTGTGCTAATGTGTTTGGAATAGGATCATTACTAAGAAATTGAGAGATAAGAATACCAGTTTTGGCTTGGGTACAAGGTAAGTGACTGACCTTGGAAAAAACATTTGTTTCTCTTGGCCTTAATAGCCCTTTTGCTAAATGAGGGTTTGGCTTAGCTCAGTAATTGACAAACGTGTTAGCAGCAAAAATCCTTGTGCACATATACAAACAATAGTGAATCTGTTCTGTTTGACATTTCCCGATTCCCTTTCTTCATCTATGAAGCACCAGAGCAAAAGCATTGGACTCAATGGTATTTAATGCCTATACTTTCATGTAGCAATCCTCTTGAGAACTGATTGTGATTGTCTCCATTATATATTAAAGCATGTGTATACATACACACTGGAGATATCATTAAGAAAAAACTTCAATATAGTAATTTTTATTAAAATTAAATTCATATAAAATAAAATTAACTTTTTAAGAGTGAATATGTAGTGGCATTTAATACATTCATGATGTTGGACAACCACCAACTATTTAGTTCTAAAATATTTTCATTA
The DNA here is from genome assembly GCF_003255815.1 of Theropithecus gelada. Taxonomy (NCBI): domain Eukaryota; kingdom Metazoa; phylum Chordata; class Mammalia; order Primates; family Cercopithecidae; genus Theropithecus; species Theropithecus gelada. The sequence goes on from NC_037681.1 coordinate 104,553,628, forward strand.
TATTTGTCATTTTTAAATGACTTTTCCTGTACATTAAATAATACATTTTAAATAATATAAAAAGATAGACTGTGATGGAAACCAAAATTAAATTAACTTGAATACTACAGCAGAAGGCTAAAATTAAAATTTTTGAGCAAACATGTACACACACACACACATATTTAATTAATATCATTGATACCTCATTATTATAATGGAAAATAATAAGAACCCAAACTAACAACCTAATCTATTTGGATGTTCAAGTTCAAATAGCATTTCAGATATAAAAATATAGAAATATTTATAATCTACAGAAATACATATTATTGCCAAGAAGCAGGACAATATTTCAAAAGCTGAGGGAAACCCTGAGTCCCCTTAACGGACTTTCGATTGATAAGATGTAACACAACCTAAATATAGTTTTATTCAGAAGCCCAACTTGATTTCACAAACATTCAAATATAAAATAATATTAATGTATTACTTCCAAGAATGCCCCTGTAGACCTTTCCCTAAGACATTATGACCCTTCCCACAATTAAGAAAATAGTAACATAAAGAGAGGAATACATATAATAGTAATTTTTATGCAAAATTACACAGAACTTTGGGGGAGGAACTGGGAATTAACCAACACGTAATCAAAAAAGATAATAAAAGATGAAAATATTGTTATGTAAATAACAATATTCAAGATTACATGTTTAAGGATTTTTGGAGCACTCTAAACTTTTGCTTTGTCTACTGTCTTTGGTCAGCGTAATGATCCAGAAGTTGTATATCACAGAGTTGTATGTCTATATTGGTTCTCTTATTCTACTGATCAACATGACGCAAAAGCAAAGAAACAAACAAACAAAAAACATGTTTTTCTAAGGTCCTCCTAGTACTACCTCTGGGTGAGGAGTAACCAATCTGCTGAAAAACATTTCCCTTTCTGGACATGGATTGCAGACACTCCTCCTTGACAGCAGATAGAGTGTTGGAACGAGACATCAATACCATTGTGCATTATAATTTCTCCCAACTTGTTAAGATTCTGTAAATATCTCCTCATGACATTAAACGTTCTTCTATGAGATCCTTTTAATGACTAAACCATCTTTTATCATATGGTTGTTACTATAATTTAGTGAGACTGAGGACTTTGAACTGGTATTTCATGAAAAAAAAATACCACCTTCATAGTTGGTATATGATGACAGAAAAAAACTACTTGGAATTGGTGGAAATTTAGGTTATATTTCCATGGCTTTCTGATCAAATCCCATTTTAGGTGTTTTTTTTTTCTCCATCATTTTCTGCATTAATGGTTTTAACCTGGAGGTTAGTTTTCTCCCACAGGACATTTGGCAATTACTGTAGACAATTTTAGTCCTCACAACTAGGGTGGGAGGTAGAGAGGCGGTGTTAACTAGAATTGAGTGAGCAGAGACCACAGATGCTGCCAAACACCCTACGATGCATAGGACAGTGCCCCCACCTAAAACAAAGCTAATTAGCTGACCAAAAAGTGTCTCTAGTGCTGAAATTGAGAAACTCCACTCCACGTGAACCACAAATAAAAGGAAGGTAAATATTTCAGATAGCCCACTTACCACATTGTCTTCCTCATAAACACATTTTGGATTTGGGTTAAAACGAGTTTAAATCACTAACGGTGATTTACATGTGTGTGGTGTAGAGACAATTTCAATCATCTTAATACAAGAGTGTGTTGGCCCTTGCTCCTGTGCTTGGTCTATTCACCTTTTCTTAATAAGGTTCCAAGTGTGCGCCACTACATCCTCTCTCTCTTTGAACCAGAAATTCAGGAGAGGACCCACAGACCCTCTGAAGGAAGTGGACTGCTCCTGCAGGGCCCGGGAGACACCACAAATACAGTGAGTGCCCAACTGTGGAAGTGGGAAAGGGAGACCCTCCTCTCCTTAGCACACGGCCCGACTGGGGAAGCTGAAGGTCTGTTTGTGGGATAAGTTTCCGACCTTACCTGGAGCTGAGCCAATTTAGAGAGCGGAAATACAGGGGTACAGGAAGCAGCAGAAATGCCCTGGGAACTCGCTGTGTCCCCTTGCTAGGGACATTCCTTCCTGGCACCGCAGGGATCCATCAGGTGGGTGACCAAAGGAGCGTGGGGTATAACTCCACAGGGAGAAGAGAATCTCTAGCTGAACTTTGTAACAGTTTGAACAGGGTGAGAAGCCTCCTGGCCAGAACTCCAGGGAGAGCACAGATCTGTTGTGCAGACTCCACAGGTGGGGGAAGAACTAAGCCCTTTTCTCTGGCAGCTGGAGGTGAGTAACCCAGGGCAAGTTTTCAAGCCTGTCACACCCTCCACCTAGAAATAGACTCAGGGCTGTTGGTAGGGGCATGGTGGCAGTGAGACTGGCCCTTTGGTTTGCGTGGGAGCTGGGTGAGGCCTGTGACTTCGGCTTTCCCCTACTTTACTGATGACCTGCATGACTCAGCAAAGGCAGCCATAATCCTCCTAGGTACACAACTCCAGTGACCTGGGAATCTCATCCCATCCCCCAAAGCAGCTGCAGCAAGACCCACCTAAGGAGAGTCTGAGCTCAGACATGCCTAGCTCTGCCCTCACCAAATGGTCCTTCCCTATCCACGCTGGTAGCAGAAGACAAAGGCCATATAATCTTGGGAGTACTAGAGTACTACCCACCTCTGGTCCCTCTCTATACTAATTGATGCTTTCTGGAAAGCACCACCTCCTGGCAGGAGGCAACCACACAAAAATAGAGCATTAAAGCATAAGAACTCTCATGGAGTCCATTGCACCCCCTCTCCCCTCCCCCGCCACCACCACCTTTCAACTCCATTTGAACAAGTGCTGGTATTCAAGTCTGAGAGACCCATAGATGGTTCACATCTCAGTACTCTGTGCAGACAACCCTAGTAAAAGCCCAGAACTGGGTAGACTTGCTGGGTGGCTAGACCCAGAAGAGAGACAGCAATCACTGTTAATTCAGCTCACAGGAAGCCATATCCATAGGAAAAGGAGGAGAGTACTGTTATCAAAGGAACCCCCCATGGGACAAAAGAATCTGAACAACAGCCTTCAGCAATAGACAGTTCCTCTGACAGAGCCTACCCAAATGAGAAGGAACCAGAAAACCAACCCTGGTAATAAGACAAAACAAAGCTCATCAATACTCCCCAAAAATCGTACCAGTTCATCGACAATGGATCCAAACCAAGAAGGAATTCCTGGCTTACTTGACAAAGGATTTCGGAGGTTAGTTTTTAAGCTAATCAGGAACAGACCAGAGAAAGACGAAGCCCAATGCAAGGAAAAAAAAAAATGATAAAAGAAGGGAAGGGAGAAATATTCAAGGAAACAGATAGCTTAAAGAAAAAACAACCAAAACTTTAGGAAAATTTGGACACACTTTTAGAACTAGGAAATGCCCTGGAAAGTCTCAGCAATAGAATTGAACAAGTAGGAGAAAGAAATTCAGAGTCCAAAATTAAGGTTTTGAATCAACCCAATTCAACAAAGACAAAGAAAAAAGAATAAGAAAATGTGAACAAAGTCTCCAAGAAGTCTGGGATTATGTGAAATGACCAAACTTAAGAATAATCAGGGTTCCTGAGGAAGAAGAGAATTCTAAAAGCTTGAAAAACATATTCAGGGGAATAATCGAGGAAAATTCTCCCAGCCTTGCTAGAGACTTAGACATCCAAATACAAGAAGCGCAAAGAACACCTGGAAAATTCATCACAAACAGATCTTCACCTAGGCACACTGTCATCAGGTTATCCGAAGTTAAGACAAAGGAAAGAATCTTGAGAGCTGTGAGACAGAAGCACCAGGTAGCCTATAAAGGAAAACCTATCAGATTAACAGCAGATTTCTCAGCAGTAACCCTACAAACTAGAAGGGATTAGGGCCCTATCTTCAGCCTCCCCAGACAAAACAATTACCAACCAAGAATTTTGTATCCAGTGAAACTAAGAATCATATATTAAGGAAAGATACAGTAATTTTCAGACAAACGAATGCTGAGCGAATTCACCATTACCAAGCCACAACTACCAAGAATTGCTAAAAGGAGCTCGAAATCTTGAAACAAATCCTGGAAACACATCAAAATAGAACCTCTTTAAAGCATAAATCACACAGGACCTATAAAACAAAAATACATGTTAAAAAGTAAAAACAAAAACCAAAAAAATAAAGTACAAAAAAAAATTAAAAAACAAGGCAACAGAAAGCATGATGAATGCAATGGTATCTCACATTTCAATACTAACATTGAATGTAAATGGCCTAAATGCTTCACTTAAAAGATACAGAACCACAGAGTGAATAAGAACTCACCAACCATCTGCTGCCTTCAGAAGACTCACCTAACACATAAGAACTCACATAAACTTAAAGTAAAGGGGTGGGAAAAGGCAGTTCATGCAAATGGACACCAAAAGCAAGCAGGGGTAGCTATTCCTATATCAGTCAAAATAAATTTTAAAGTAACAGCAGTTAAAATAGACGAAGATGGACATTATATAATGGTAAAAGGCCTTGTCCAACAGGAAAATATTACAATTCTAAACATATAAGCACCTAACACTGGAGGTCCCAAATTTATAAAACAATTACTAATAGACCTAAGAAATGAGACAGACAGCAACACAATAATAGTGGGGGACTTCAGTACTCCACTGACAGTACAAGACAGGTCATCAAGACAGAAAATCAACAAAGAAACAATGGATTAAACTATACCTTGGAACAAACAAGTGGACTTAATAGATATATACAAAACATTTAATCCAGCAAATGCAGAATACACATGCTATTCAACAGAATACACATGCTATTCAACAGCGCATGAAACTTTCTCCAAGATAGACCATATGATAGGCCATAAAACAAGCCTCAATAAATTTAAGAAAATTGAAATTATATCAAGCACTCTCTCAGACCACAGTGGAATAAAACTGGAAATCAACTCTAAAAGGAACTTTCAGAACCATGCAAATACATGGAAATTAAATAATCTGCTCCTGAATGAGCATTGGGTCAAAAATGAAATCAAGATGGAAATTAAAAAATTCTTCTAACTGAATGACAATAATGACACAACCTATCAAACCTCTGGCATTACAGCAAAGGTGATGCTAAGAGAAAAGTTCATAGCACCTACATTAAAAAGACTGAAAGAGCACAAACTGACATTCTAAGGTCACACCTCAAGGAACTACAGAAACAAGAACAAACCAAACCCAAACGGAGCAGAAGAAAGGCAATTACCAAGTACTTATAGTCAACTGATCTTTGATAAAGCAAACAAAAACATAAAGTAGGGAAAGGACACCCTTTTCAACAAATGATGCTGGGATAATTGGCTAGCCACATGTAGGAGAATGAAACTGGATCCTCATCTATCACCTTATACAAAAATCAACTCAAGATGGATTAAGGACTTAAACATAAAAAATTCTAGAAGATAACACTGGAAAAATCCTTCTAGACATTGGCTTAGACAAGGGTTTCATGACCAAGGACCCAAAAGCAAATGCAATAAAAACAAAGCTAAATAGCTTGTACCTAATTAAACTAAAGAGCTTTTGCATGGTAAAAGGAACAGTCAGCAGAGTAAACAAACAACCCACAGAGTGGGAGAAAATCTTCACTATCTATACATCTGACAAAGGACTAATATCCAGAATCTACAACGAACTCAGACAAACCAGTAAGGAAAAAACAACTCCATCCCAACGTGGGTTAAGGACATGAATAGACAATTCTCAAGAGAAGATATACAAATGGCCAACAAACACATGAAAAAATGCTCAACATCTCTAATGATCAGGGCAATGCAAATCAAAACCACAATACGATGCCACCTAACTCCTGCAATAATGGCCATAATCAAAAAAAAAAAAATCAAAAAACAGTAGATGGTGACATGGATGTGGTGAACAAAGAACACTTCTACATTGCTGATGGGAATGTAAACTAGTACAGCCGCTATGGAAAACAGTGTGAAGAGTCCTCAAAGAACTAAAAGTAGAACTACTACTTGATCAAGCAATCCCACTATGGAGTATCTACCCAGAGGAAAAGAAGTCATTATTCAAAAAAGATACTTGCACATGCATGTTTATAATGGCACAATTCACAATACCAAAATCATGGAATCGACCCGACCCAAATGTCCATCCGTCATGAGTGGATAAAGATATATACATATGAATGATGGAATACTATGCAGCCATAAAAAGGAATGAATTAACAGCATTTGCAGTAACCTGGATGAAATTGGAGACTGTTAGTCTAAGTGAAGTAACTGAGGAATGGAAAACCAAACATCATATGTTGTTCTCACTGATATGTGGTAGCTAAACTATGAGGACACAAAGGCATAAGAATGATACAATGGACTTTGGGGACTTGGGGGGAAGAGTGGGAGTTGGGTGAGGGATAAAAGACAACAAACATGGTGCAGTGTATAGTGCTCAGGTGATGGCTGCACCAAAATCCCACAAATCATCACTAAAGAACTTACTCATGTCACCAAATACCACCTGTACCCCAATAACTTATGAAAAAAGCTAAATTAATTAATTAAACAAAATGGAATCAAAAATAAAAAACTAAAGCACAATTTTACTCATGATTGACATGCAAGAATCATAAAAGTTGTGTGCTGATAAACTGTAGAATTAATGTACCAAAAGCAAATAAAAATTTCAATTAAAAGTAAAAAAAAAAAAAAAAAAAAAAAAATCAGCCTTCCCCACTTCGAGTATTGAGAATGATGGATTTTCCCATGAGGAAAAACACATTTAGTATTTTAATTATTATTTTAGCTAATTGGCTCCTGCTACATACTACTGGGCTTACTCTCCTTATATTTTATTATTTGGCTTTTTATCTTAACCCCTATTGCTACATGGAGTCAGCCCTAACATCCAGGTTTTGCACTGGTGCTTTCAATTTGTTTCATTTCATTTACAAATCTGGATCCTACGCTTCCTTCCTTCTTCTTCCCCAGTGGAAGCCATTTGAATGATTTAGCTCATCTTCACAATGTATTTCTGAATCCATCACTGAGCACAGTTTCTCAAGATAAGACCCCAGCACAACTAGTTTACTTGCATCTCTTGTTTGGTTCCCATGAACAACATCTTCCCTCTCCTGGCTTGTTGTTGCTCTGGCACGTGACCAATTTTTGTGAACATATATGTGATCCAAATATTGACAGTTCACTATGCCACATCTTACCCCAGCCTCATCATAGCATACACTAATAAGTGGTCAATGTAAAGAAAAATTTTACCTTGTTGCTTAAATGTGCTATTTTCAGAGAGACTGCATAACCACTAATAGGTAACTTGCTCTCATGTTCTTGGACATAAAACATTAGAATAGTGGTCAATCTCTGGCCCATATGCATCAATTAGAATCTGTCGATTAAATACTTTGTTCATATTTTCTTATTCTTTTTTCTTTGTCTTTGTTGAATTGGGTTAATAGATTTCCAATTGTCATTCAGAGACTAATTCAGGAACCAGACAAATAACTTACTTTTATGAAAAGGAAAGAGGTAATGGGAGATAGTAGCAAATTAGAAAGTGTACATCTACTTTCTAATTTGTGCCTGTTACTCAGTTTCTAAGGATGGCTGATCTCTAGAAACCATGTCAAGTATTTCTACATTTTCTAATCTAATTATTAAAAAAAACCTAGACATTATATTTCTCTAAGAATTATCCCAGCAATTTGGGAGGTTGATGTGGGAGAATTTATCGAGGCCACGAATTCTAGACCAGAGTGAGCAATATGGTAAACTTTGGCTGTAAAAGATAGAAATAAATTTTAAAAATTAGCTCGGTGTGGTGGCACTCACCTATAGTATCAGCTACTCAGGAGGCTGAGGTAGGAGGATCACTTGAGCCCAGAAGTTGGAGGCTTTAGTGAGCTATGTTTACACCACTGCACTCTGAAAACAAACAAATAAACAGACAAACAAAAACAAAAAGAATTATCCTAATTTTGAATTGTTGGCAAATTTTAACTTAATTTAAATTTAATTGTTGGCAAATTTCATGTTTTTGCCCCTGGACATGAATTTCTAGTTTGCAACTTTTATTTCTGTTTGGCTTATGTTGCCTTATTTTCTATTTTTTTTTTACCATGCATGATATTTTTACAGCATATTTTTGCAAATGTTACCACAAACTATGCATAATCAATGTACATTGCTAGATCAAAAGTCTTAATCTTTGATCTACAAAATAGCCATTAAGTTATCACTTAAGAACACTAAAATTATATTTTAATTAAAAGTTTTGATAACTTAGCCCAAGGGAATAAATGATGTGGAATTACAAATGCTACAAGAGAATAGTAGGTAGAGAATTCTTATAGTGTGGGACATGAAACTTTTAGGCTTCTCTACAAGATAACTAAGATTTGCCTAATAATTCATAGTTAGTATTCTATGTCATAACATTAATGAATTTGTTACACAGAATAATCTATGCAAGGACCTACTATTATCTATAATAGTAAAAAGTAAAAAGTAGACTTGAAGACTTGGTCAATCTTATACAGATTTAAGCAAAAGTTGTAGAACCAAATATTGATGATCTGACTTCAAGCTTCAGGTTTCCCCCATGACACAAGGCCAGTTGTATTTGAAACATACCAATTTTCATAAACCTGCCCAGGGGAATTGGCAAAACAATTAATTGATGCAATGACTTTGAAACATGGTACCTGATTTTAGTGCCTCTGAAATATCACTTACAGATGAAGAAATTTTCAGTATTATCATCTTCTAACACTTCGGCACTGAGGAAATTGTAAGAAAGAGGACCATGAAGTGGCCTGACAATTGCTCCTGGCTTTTAATTTAATATTGTTTTTAACAATATTAAATTTTTAATAAAATACATGCTGTGCTGGCATCTTACAACTGTGAGCTATCCGGAGATTCAGATATAATAATGACCAATGGCAATTTCTTTCTTTATTGTGTGACATATGTGGGTGTGATTATATAACTTCCTCAAGGCAAAATGCTGTTTTAAAGGCTTACCTAAAGAAAACAAAACTATTTTTGTTTCTGAGTTGATTATACTTTGATTTTTGTTTAACCTATTCTCCTAATTACTGGTCTGAAAGAGATATTTGACTTTCCAAACACCCCTAGTCCTCGTTCATGGATTTCACATTGTGTAGACAATTGGAGAATGTTCTAATGCAGTTGGTGGAACCTGATTTCTGTTGGCCTTTAGGGAAAGCATAAACTTTGCTTTTTTTTTTTTTTTCTTTCTAACCCTCGCAGGAAGAAATTCTAACATTGTACTCACTGGTGAAGGTCTGTCCTTTACAAAGAGGCAAAAGTTGTGTCATTCCCTTGGCACATTGACATGTACCTGTGAGATTCTCCAACACTGAAGATTTATTTTCCCCAGTGGTTGGTGGTTAAAGACCTGCCTGGGGCCTCCTGCTTTCTTGGGTGGGCCTGAAACCTAAGAGCTAGGCAGAAATGTAGGTGGGTCCCAGAAAAAAAGTATCTATGGGGTGAATGGCTTATCTTCTACTTTGTATGATGAGAAGAAAATATCATTTCTTACTTCCGCTCTTCCTTAGCATCATCTTTCTTTGCCACTTTACATTAGAATAGTAGTAAATTCTTAGAAGTCATGTAAATAAAGTGTGGGCCTAAGGGATAACTAACAAGATAAGACTCAGTGTTTATTCAAAAGTGGTCCTTACAGGTTTGGATATCCCACAGAATTGTGATGTGCAGATAAGAGTTTGGGACTTTGAAATATATGCATATACAGTAATACACAGAGCAAATTTACCTGGACTTTTTATTTGGCCATATACCTACACATTTTTAGTATTCTAGAATTATATCTGCCATATTCTTTTTTCTATATTAAGCATAAGAAATGTGTGGATTAGTAAACTAGGGGCAGACATGCACAAAGGCCCAGGCTTTATAAAGGAGTCTTACTCCTCAAGCAGTTTTCAGCAGTTTAACTATGGGCAAAATCCCATGCAAAATTCTTGTTCAATAAGACATTCTGGAAACCACCTAATTTTAAAAGAGTCTGTGTCTAGTTTTAGAGTTAAATTAGGCTCGCATGGAAGCTCAAATCGCAATGGCAACCACTCTTCTTATGTGCAAATGTATGCATTTAGAAAGGATACTGAATTTTGTATCTAAGGTAATTAGTTTTTGGTAGGAATGGGATTCTTTTCTGGAGATGCATTTACTGTGCTGATAAGTTGCATAATATATAAAGCATGGCACTATATCAATATATTTATAGGTATTTCAATGTTCATATTTACTGCTGGGATTGGAGAGGAGGTGACTTGCTTTTTTTTTTTTTTTTTTTTTGAGACGGAGTCTGGCTCTGTCGCCCAGGCTGGAGTGCAGTGGCCGGATCTCAGCTCACTGCAAGCTCCGCCTCCCAGGTTCCCGCCATTCTCCTGCCTCAGCCTCCCGAGTAGCTGGGACTACAGGCGCCCGCCACCGCGCCCGGCTAGTTTTTTTGTATTTTTAAGTAGAGACGGGGTTTCACCGTGTTAGCCAGGATGGTCTCGATCTCCTGACCTCGTGATCCGCCCGTCTCGGCCTCCCAAAGTGCTGGGATTACAGGCTTGAGCCACCGCGCCCGGCCTGTGACTTGCTTTTGACAATGTAGGTGTTTAAGGCTGATATTCATATTCAGACAAACATTATTCACTATCATATTCAGGCAAACAGTATTGATTCTCTGGAAGTTAGAAATAGAAGTATTTCCAATTCAAAGTATTTATCTTCCATCACGTATTCCAAGGATTCTAAAAAGCTATCTGTTGTACAAACATTCTCCAAAATAGTTAGAATAATTATTCCATTAGATTTTTCTAGTAGGACAATATAGCACGATCTTTCCTAAAATGTGTTTCCTTTGTTTCTGCCTTGAATCTGATTCAGCCACTGAAATCAAGTCAAAGATTCCAAAGTTCAAGGTCCAGTCATTTATTTTCTTTTCAAACTCAAATATATGCAAAACCCTACCCATAACACTGCAGGGCTATTACCAATTCCCCTAACCACCAAATAGTCTTAATCCTCTATTTTGAGGAAGCATCAGTTCTATCTCAGCTCTGCTGCCTATACAAAGATAGCGGCGGGAATCAGAAAGATTCTCTGTTCCTCACAGAACCAGATTTCTGAGACAGAATGATCAGGGTCAGAGATGACATTTAGGATGACAAGCTTAAGGGTAAGAATGTTGCCTATCCTGGGTTGAAACTGTTTCATACAACGTCAATGCGAAAACTTCAAAGCTATGTCAGAGAGAAAAGTATTGCAAAGAGTTATACAGAAAGAGATGAGTTTTTTTAAACAAGCAAACTGAACAAAGGTACATAATGGGGCAGAGTTTGTGTTCCTTGGTTGACATCCCATGGGTATTAACCAGAATGATAATAGTTCTTTGCTCCATTCACCTTTGGCTGTAATGCAAGTTTAAGATGATAGTTTCAACTTGGGAACATTTGGAGTTTGTGAGTAGGGTTATTTGTATGCATCTATGTGCCCTTTGGAAGAATTTGTAAATGATTTGCTTAATAACTTTTAAAATCTGGTTTTGTTCTGACATTGCTCCTAGGTAATTGGTTGTTACAAGAGAAGAGAAAGAGCAACACTGAAAATAAACACACGTACAAAGCAAAGGCATTTTCTTCCACTTCAACAGAGCTCCTAGGCCTAAACAGGGCAGGGGAATTGTGGATGTCACAGTGCCATTAACAGCAAAGCCCAGTGACATGAGTTTGTCTATGTAACAAACCTGCACATGTACTCCTGGATCTAAAATAAAAATTTAAAAAATAAATAAATACTGTTAAAAAAAAAAGAGTACTCTCACTTAATCAGCAAGGTCATGACGCTATTGCCAATTGATTATTTTTTGTCATATAATGGCATTTGATTGAGAACATGATTTATTTCATTCTATTACCATATAATTAATTTATAATTAATAGCTGCAATTCTGTCAATTATCAAACATTGAAAGGTGGGCATTATTAGTTTTATTGATGTTGAAACCTTTCCTGTGAAACGTATAGAAACTTGCCCAGAGCGAGGTGGATTTGATCCTAAAGTCCGTGTTCTTTCCCTCAGATCACACATGTGCTCTTCAAGCCCATTCCACCAGCAGAGTTCCTTTCACTTATGGTAATTACTTGATCAATTTAAACAGTTTGTCCAAATCTTTTTTGGAGAATGACAGAACATTTAGCGGCCTTTTAGTAGCTTTCTAGGCCAAAATCCTATCCAATGAAAGAATAACATCTTCATATTATCTGAAGAATGGTCTTTCATCCTTGCTCTGAATGTGTCACATAATAAGGAAGTACAGTATTTCAAAAGGATGCTATTGTATTTAGCAGAAATCACATCGTTTGAGTAACTATTTCCCTCTTTTCTTCATCCTGTTTTCTGGTGCTATTTAGAAAAAAAAAACAAGTCTTTCTTATACAAAGCCTGTAAAATATTAAGCAATAGCTAAATCATTTCTTCTCTGAATCAAACCTCTTTAATATCTTAATCTACTCCTATGCCAGGAAACCCCTAGGAAATCTTCTATTCAAATCACAGGCATCTCAATCATTCGCCAAATAACATCCTTTTCTTCATCTAGGAAATAAAGGTTTCATAAAATGTCACTAAAGTAATTTATCTAAATTAAAACTAATAAAGGAAGTAGAAGCATGTAAGGTTCTGCCAAGCTCTATCTTGAATTCTGTCTAGACAAATTACAAACATTCTCCATTTTAAAATTTTTAGTCTTCAATAGAGGCCCCTTTTCTCAGGGTCTCAAATTAGGAAAGATATAACTGGATATCACTCCTACTTCTCGGAATATTAAAGAAGGGCCAAGAAACCTCAGTCCTGAGAAAACAGAGAAAGGCCACATCCACAGATTGCGGTTCTAGATGATTCACTCTAAGTTGAGATGCAGGAAGAAGGCTTCACTTCCTAAACATTGGCAAAAAAAGAAAGTTGCCATACAAATATAAATCACAAAATCTTGTGTAGTGATATCCAATTATTATCTCATATTCATCCATAGAAAATAAAAGTGACATTTAAAAATAATTTTGATTTATGAACTTAATATCCTGAATGTTCTCATTGGTATATAAAAAGAACCAGTTAATTAGGGCTTGATCTTGTGTCAAAATACTGTAAAATAGTAACTATAATTTATAATGTATAAATCTTTGTTATATGATCACAGATATCTGAACATTATCTTGTTTGTTACTATTTCTTATTATGCTTTTGCTGACAGAAAATCCAACTAGTTATAAACTATTAATGAGTCCTTCTTTTAGGGTGTAGCTCTAATAATTAGAAAGAAAAATACACTTTTTTCCCCATGCAAAAAGAATGAAACTATGTCCTATGCAGCAATGTGGATGAAACTGGAAGTCATTATTCTAAATGAACTAACTCTGAAACAAAACCAAATATCACATGTTCTCACTTATAAGGGGGGAGTTAAACAATAGGTATATACAGACACAAAGATGGAAATAATAGACACTGGGGACTCCATAAGCGGGGAGGGTGGGAACAGGGTGAGGAAGAATTATCTATTGGGTGCAATGTTTAATATTTGGGCAAGCTGGGTGCAGTGGCTAACACCTATAATCCAAACACTTTGGTAGGCAAAGGTGGGAGGATTTCTTGAGCTCAGAAGTTGGAGGCCAACTCAGGCAACATAATGGGATCCTGGCTCTATAAAACAAATACAAAAATTACCTGGGCAGGCACCTGTAGTCCCAGCTACTTGGGAGGCTATGGTGAGAGGATCCTTGAGCCCAGGAAGTCAAGGCTGCAGTAAGCCACAATCACACCCCTGCCCTCCAGCCTGGGTGACAGAGCTAGGCCATCTCAAAAGAAAAAAAAATCGGGGTGATGGGTACACTAGTTCAATCTCCACCACTGTCAATATATACCCATGTAATAGACATGCACATATAGCCCCTGAATCTAAAATTAAAAAATAAAAATAAAAACAAATACACTGTTTTCTTGATTCTAGAATTCCTCTTCCCTGGTGGAAAGACTAAGGGATACGTCATGATTTTCAGAAAAGTACAGGGTAACGGCAAAATGCCTGAGTTACTTTTACTCTCAAATAGATCCAAGAAAAGGGGAGCAATCAGAAGTAAGCACGAACCAGAGAGTTAAGGGAGGTCCTCAGAGAAGAGTGTGATTAGGTCGGCATAAACCAGGATGAGGTCCAGAAGATATTGAGTATCAGAGATAAATTCAGTGCCCATAGAGACAAGAGTACAGGGTGTTAATAACAGTAGTTCAAAGAGGCAAGAAATCTGTCCTAGGAAAAACACTGCCTAAGATGGAGCTGCCAATGGTTAGGTATGTATTGCTGAGGAAACCTGGACTCTTCTGCTTCTGGGAAGCCCAGGCTGAGAGAAGATTTCTAACCTGAACTACTCTGACCACTTATTTACATGAATGACTCTAAAAATGGCTACTTAACTGTATACGTATATGTAGTTTTATGTAACTATATGTGTATAGACATACATATATAGTCATACATATACATATATACAGAGTAGATAGACAGATATCACTTTGGTCACTCAGATCACATAAAATTATTATATGAACTCCTAATCTGTCACTAATCTGTAAAAACTGGCTTTCTTTAAAGATTCTCTATGTGAGTACATTTCCTAAGTCCTATTGAAAGAATTACTAGGTGGGAATGGTCATAACCATTATGCCTTTTCTGCAGGACATTAATGTCATGATTACAAAGAGTGAAAACAAGATAACACAATAACTACAACAATGAAAATAGCACTGCTTTATCTGATTGTATTTACCCTAAGGCTGGCATAACAACATACTGGACACCAGTTTACTTCAAACAATAGAAAATTATTGCCTTACATTTCCAGAGATAGAAGTCCCAAATTAAGTATCAACAGGGTCATGCTCTCTCTGAAACCAGTCAGGAAGAACCCTTCCTTGCCTCCCGCTAGCTTCTTTAGGGTTTTGTTTTGTTTTGTTTTTGTCATCCTTGGTGTTTTTTGACTTGTATTTGCAACAATTCAACATACCTGTCATCACATGGCATTCTCCTTGTGTGTCTGTCTCCAGGTTTTCCTTTTCTTGCAAGAACACCAATTGTAAGGCATTAGGGACCTACTCTATTCCAGTATGACTTCATCTTCTTGAATTATGACTGATTAACCTTCAGTGAACCCATTTCCAAATAAAGTCATATTCTGAGGGACAAGGGGCAAAATTTCAACATATTTGTGGGAAGGTCTCATATCAATCAAGTCAAGATAGATTATGCTGCAGTAACAAAGTCCAAAACACATGTGGCTTGCAGTAACAAAGACTTACATTCTATTCATGCTAGATGATAATGTTCTGCCTTATCAGAGTCACTCAAGGATCCAGGTTATCAGGGAAGTAATAATTTCAAAAGTTTTCAGTCACTGTGCCAGAGAGAAAAGAGCACACTACCAGGTGTCATAGGTAACCATTGAGTGTTTATGGGCCTAAGGGAGCCAGAAAGTGTAGGATCAGAACACCAGTGATTTCAGATGCCTTCAGCCATAAGAAACAAAAAATCCAACTAACATTGACCTAAACTTTAAGGTCATTTTTTGTAACTTAGCAAGCTATTGAGTGACTAGAAGTCAAAGAGTTGATCTGTTGGCTTATTGATGCCACCAAGAACCCAGGACAGGAGGACTGCTTGGGTTGCAGTGAGCTATGACTGTGTCAGTGCTATCCCACCTGGGTGATGGAGCAAGACCCCATCTCTGCTAAATTAAACATTAAATAAATAGAAAGAGCCCAGGAGTCAACCTCTGTTTCTCTTCTCCCCTTCCCAGAGCTATGTCATATGTCTAGTCCTTAACCATATCACCACCACAGGTGAAACAAGATAACCATAATTAGCATGGACCCATTCTATCTCTTGAGGCCAAGACCTGGTCACCCAAACTAAACTGGGTGCAAGGACAGGGAGAGTTAATAGGTGAATTACTGTAGAGTAGGAATAAATGTATGACACAAAAAAAGATGATTTTCAGATTTAGCATTATTTTACATCTCATTCAATGTGTGGATATGTGGATAAATAATAATTTTTCTCAACTTAAACGTTTTTAGTGTATTAAAAATAAGTAAAATTTAAATGCCATCCCTACTTGGTTTATTTGCTTAAGTGTGTTTAACAATTTTTCAGCAAATAACAATAATAATAATAATTTCTTCCATGTGCATAATGTTTTATTATGTATATTCTCACATACATGTTTTGTTGTCATTTCTCAGAAAAATTATCATAATGAAGGCAGGGAGAGGGAATTATCCTTTGTCTTTATTTAAAAAATAAATTATATATATTTATACACACACATATACGTGTATATATATATGTATAGGCACTAAGTATAGGACTAAGAACTGAACTTTCTTACTCTCACCAGTGCATTTTCAGCTATCCCCTGGTGCCTCCTGCTCTTCTTGTGCTTTGCCTGTTTCTGTATTAATGCACATTCTGAAGAATAAAACCCACAGGACCAATTAAATAGACCATATGGTTAATCTTTGGATTTCCCTTAGGCCAAACACAACTACAATTACAAAATACTATTTTGGAAATTACTAAAATATCAAAGAAATAAACCCTATCAAATATGTATTGTGTTTCAAATGTATAGGTCAGATTAGATATCAAAGAGTAATAGAAATTTTAAAAATATGTCTGATTTTATAAGATTTCATTTTAAAATGTATGCTACTTAAATATATATTTATATAAAAATGAAATATATATAAATATTACTTATATACTTGTATCAAATGCAATCTTATAAAATCAGACATATTTTAAAATCTGTTTATTACTGTTTTGTATCAAATCTTACCTATACATTTACATATATACATAAATATACCTACGTATATATATGGAATTTGTGATGTGAATAGCCCCTAAGTCAGCATTATAAAAGCCTTCCACATTTGCTTTAGAAATGCCATGGTTATCACAGGCACTCAAGGGTGACTCAATGCATTTGATTGCTCAGAACTGCAACAAAAGCAACTGTAACTCCGATAGGATTTTATCATGCTGAAGGATCTCAAGGTATTTTGAAAATATATTAAAAATAAAATGTGAGTCCAACTTGAAATGTTTGTAACTCATGAAAGGTTTGATGAGCAGGTCTCAGCACCCGCATCATGATCAGTGTTAAGTGTGTGCCTGTGGGAATTGTGGTATCATCGTTAGATACCCAGGACAATCATGTCATACAAAACAGAGACGGCATGTGTCCCTGCTTGACAGATGCTGATAAAGTGGTGACAAGAATTAACAAGTAACTAAAGAGATCATTAAGCCAAAATCCTCTGTCTGCAACTACACAGAATGGTATAAACATCAGCTGTAGTGTTATACAATGTCTTTCCAAACCAATAGAAACCGTCATGCCCTGCAGACAGAGATACAACAGAATTAAAAGGCAGGGATACCAGACCATACCAAAAGAGAAGATGTGCAACTTGTAGCGGTTTTATGGGCCAATATATAGAAGCAGGATCAAAAGGACTGAGTGTTAAATGCTAAAGAAGCTACTTAAAGTAAGGAATAGAGATGTTGGCAGTTTTCAGCAGAGTTGACCGGAAATAAGATACAAATGAAGAAGTTCAATGATATGCCACGAATCCTACACAACTGCTCAAGATGTGTCTTCCTGGATGGTTGGCTCAGGCCTAATTCATAACAAATACTAAATAATCATGTACTGAATGAATAAAGGTAGATTTTAAAGAAAATATGTTGCAGTCATAGAAATTAAAATTTTTATTCTTTCTTTATTTTTTTCCATTGGCTTATGGTTCCTCTCTCTCACTGGACCATGAAGAAGAAAAGACATTATGTTATAGTGGCTATAACTGAGACTATGTTATATAGTCTCAGTACAAAGGCCAGTACCTTTTTGGCAGAGCAAAGCCAGAGGGTGTAAACGTCCATTGCTCCTTGGTGATCAGTGAGCGATATTTACTAAAGAGAGGGAAGAGCTGCTGGATGACAAGGATAAGAATGGTGAGCATAGGCCCTGCCAGCTGCTCAGATGGAGCTTGGGCAGACTACAAGTGCTGGTTTACTTCTTCCATAGCTCCATGTATCGGTCACAGTGTTCACTTCATGACCAACTAGGGGCCATGGGTGTCCTCTGCTGCCAACACCAGATGTTCCTCTCCATGAGATTTCTATGTGTATGACTTTGCCATCCTGAGCTCTACTGATCTCTCTCCTTCTTTCTTATTTTGGTTTTTTCTTCCTCTCAATATTGGGAAAATCTTTTCTACTTTCTAGTGTTAAGACATTAATTTTTATCTCTGCAGATTTCCTAAGTCCACAGGCATCTTAGGGCCTTTCTATGAAATTAAAGCATATACTCTGTATTTCTGCTTTATCATTTTTTTTCTCCATGCTATTGGATATTTCAGAATTTAGGTATTTTAAAGAGGATAGGAGAATCAGGGTAAGCAGAAACTGGGAATTTTGACTTCCTTTCTCTCACAGCTTTTCTCTCTCATTTGTCATCCTCTAGCCACATTCTCCTATGCTCATTTTCTTAAATATATCTGTCCCCTTGGAGTTCAGTGCCTTCACACATTCTGTTCCCACCTCCTGTGCCTGTCTTCCTTCCCTCCACAAAGCTGACACTTCTCCTCAAGTCTCAGATGCAATGTCATTCCTTTTAAAAACTCTTTCCTGATTACACAATTAAAAGTTGGTCACATCTTCCCTAACATTCTGATATGGTTTGGCTCTGAGTATCCATCCAAATCTCAACTTGAATTGTAATCCCCATAATCCCTACATGTCAAGGGTGGGACCAGGTGGAGGTAACTGAATTATGGGGATGGTTTCCCCCATGCTGTTCTCATGATAATGAGTGACTCTATGAAATCTGATGGTTTTATAAGAGGTTTGGCATTTCCCCTGCTTGCACTCATTCTCTCTCCTGCCACCCATGAAGAGGTGCCTTCTGCCATGATTGTAAGTTTCCTGAGGCTTCCCCAGCCACGTGGAATTGTGAGTCAACTAAACCTCTTTTCTTTGTAAATTACCCAGTCTCAGGTATTTCTTCATGGCAGCATGAGAACAGACTAATACACACTCACATATTCTGTATAATAGAATTTGTTTTTCTTCTTATATAACATTTATCAAAATTTGCAATCGTGTGAGTATGTTACTTACTAGCTTACCATACATTTTTTTCATTACCATAAATTTTGTAAGGGTGGGAACTAGAAGCTATTGAGGCAGGAAATTAAAAAAAAATTAAATTAAAAAGAAAGAGAAATAAGTTTTCCTGTATTAGGCTGACTTGTCCCAGAGGCAGCAATAGTCACAGCCCAGACCCAGGAAAAGTCTTGATAATATTATCTAGTGTGCCCTGGAGACTCTCCCAGCATTCTCTCTACATAAGGAGAAGAAAAACAAATTTTCCTTTGTTTTATGGAATAAGTTTATAGATTCCTGTTCTCTGTAACTAGTGACTTCAAGTATTCTGTTTTATCTACAAAGTGCAATGAAGGTCACGAGAAGCCTGAGTAGGCCTTAACTACAGCTTCCTGGGCACCATAGTGAAGGTTAGGATAAGTCCACACCCAGGTAAACCTAGATAATGGACATCTGGGTTGCTTGGCAATAGTCATGTGCAATCCTGTCTTTGTCCTGCCTCTGTATCCCTGCTTTCATGCCACTGTGCTTCAAGCTAGCCCACCCCCTTCTGTGAAGTGTGTATAAAAAGTACTGTCTTTGTTTTGGGTCCAGTCTTTCGGATGTGAGTCAGCTAGGCCTGAGTGCATTCAATAAAGATTCTCCTGTTTCCAACTCAAGGTCTCTCTCATCCTCCTAAATCCCACAACACTATGTTGATTTATTTCAACATCTTATAATCTGAGCCTAGGACAAAGGGATGCTTAATAAATATTTGTCAAAGAAGCATGCAACAAACATTACGATATGCAATATCCACTCTCTCCTTTCTGTAACTAGCAGAACCCTAGTTTTTGGAGATTCTTCTATTTTTTATATGCCCAGTTACAATACTTTCTTCTCCCTTGTCTGAGGATAAGAGCACACAGTTTTATACAACTCAATTTAAGTCAAATTATACCAGGAAGGGTCAGACTCAGTCTTTCGTTTCTTGTGTGTTTTCTTTTATTTATTTATTTTTGCCTACTCTTCGTTGGCTGGAATGTGAGTATGATGTATCAAAGAGAAGAAGCCATCACAAAAGCATTGGTGAAAAAGCCACATGCTAAGGATAATGTAATAGAAAGGAAGAAGGGCTGAGTCCTTACTGGCTTCTTTAAATCCTCACCCAAGGCATGGGCGGTACCACTAGAGTTCTTCATCTGTGAGGAAAATCAGCCTTATTTGGGTTAAGCTAGTAGAGTCAGGTTTCTATTAAGTGCAATCCGAATTCAAAATGTGATTTTAGGAAAGTCATTTCCTATGACAACTTATCCAGATTCTAATTTAATCACTTTGCCATTGCATAAGATAATTTCTAAGATCACCCAGTTCTGTCACAGATTTTCCTTTAACATAAAAACACTATTACCTAACCTTCAAATTTTAATTATTCCTCTCATTTTGAAAACTAATGAGCTATATGAATTTTCAAATAACTACTATGTGTAAGACAATATGCCAGATGGCTTGATTAATGATATTTCCTTTTTAAATGTACATGTTGTACATTTTCCCTATTTTCTACTTTTTCTCTGACTTTTTTAAAGTTTCAACACATCATTAATTTAAATGTTTATAATTAAGAATTCATGAGAAGACTGAAAGGGTCAGTTTTCAGATTTAATTGTATGGAATCAAATATTTTCTTCAGCAAATTATACTGAAGACCAGCTTGTGGTAGGGCAGAGACCTGTAATTTAAAGCAGTGATTTCAAAATGCTGCTTCATAAACCAGTGTTACACAAGGTACATGAAATAACTTGGGAGTGTTTACAATCCGATATCAAACTCCCATGTGCAGTAAAGAATTTAACTTTGCCTAAAAAGAGGTCTGGCCTTTATCCTTGAGTTCTTGGAGGTAACATCCAAGTCCTTGGAATGTCATACACGGTAAGATCCTTTCTTTGTCTGTGAACCTAATAATGTCATTTAGGATGGGACTATAAATCATACCATAAATGTGGTTTGAGTTACAAGGTGTTAGCATGATCTCCTGAGAGGCTGGAAAAAGAGATCAGCTGATGGACAATCAACCATGCCTAAATGATGGAGCACCAATAAAGATGCCTGACACCAAGGTTCAGCTGAACTCCCCTGATTGACAATATCCTATGTTTTCACACATCAGTGTTGGCAATAATTATTGCTGTCTATAATTCCATGGGGAGAGAACATCTGAATACTCCATGGTGGATCACTTCTGGGCTGTGCCCATGCATCTCTTCCCTTGGCTGATTTTAATCTGTATCCTTTCTCTGTGATAAACCATATCTGTAAATAAAACAAATTTCATTGAGTTCTGTGAGTTCTGCTAGTGAATTATCAAAACCAAGGGTCATTTGGGTAATTTTCTGAACTTGTAGTTGATGTTATAAGGGAAGTACATTATGTGGGCCCTGTTCCTAACTTCTGGTTGCCCAGCTGTGGCAGCCCAGATACCCTAATTCTGTAGCTATGAGGTGTTTATAGACACCTTGATATGGTAGCTATTAAGAAATCAGTTGTGTTTAGCAATTGGGAAAGAACCATTTCTATATTAATAATTTGCACCATACGTATTAGCAATAAGCATTTATTTAGTGTATATGTGTACTGTGCCTGTATGTTTGTGCATGTATAAGTAGTTGTATGAGTAATCACAATTAATTCTGTAATTAAGCCAGGTCAATTGCATTCTTCTTAGAAAAGTATTTCTTTTGATTAAATAAAGTTACTGTAAGTACTTGACTACATGAAACATCATTTTCCTTGGAAAATTATACATAGAAAGAAAAGATAAATTTAGTTAATGAATCTGAATTCAAATTATATGATTTAACAGCTGTATATCTTAGTAAAAAAGTAGTGTTTTAGAAAGGCAAAGTGTTACATTTAAATCACACGCAAACCCTTTTTAAGATATTTAAAAATCTTTGTTTCTTCTCTAAAAATTCTTTTACATTTCTCAAAGACTGCCTACATTATCAAAGTGCTCTGGGGACACATAGTTTGCCATTTTTGTTTTACTTCTGCAATGAATTAAAACACAACCTATACAATCAAACTCATAGCCCAGTCTTGACATCCAAGCTTGTTGTCTAATTCCTTCAATAGGAAAGTAAAACAGCTAGGGACCATGGCTTCAAAGATTTTTGTTATGTTAATAGTATAAATTAAATGAAATAATTTCCTTGCCTAAGAAGGGGAAAATTATACAAACTACATTTCATGTTTGCCTATTTTCTTCCTATTGCTTATGCCAATAGAGGACACAAGAGGCGATTTCAAGAAACACTAGTAGGATTGTGAGAAAGTTGGTCAAGGAAGAGGAACAGCCAATAAACGGTGACTTGTCAATACAGTTAGGACCTTGGGAGCTAAATCTGCCTGGAGAACTCTGGAAATCAGTGTGGAACACATACTTCAGCATTATCTCAGCTAAGGGACAAGTAAGGTGGGATATTTATACCCTAATTCTTGTCAGTCATTGGTTGGTGGATATTGCAAAAGGGCATTAATTTTGCAGCCTTTCTGGCCAGCTGTGGTGGTAGGCAGAAAGATTTCTAGCCTCCAGAGAAATCCCTCAAACAAATGGCATCTGAACCCACCATATACTATGCTAGTAGGACATGAGGGCACAGGAATTTGCAAAAACAGTGTTTACTATACGGGTTGATATAAACTTGGCACCAGAAATGGTTGTTAGAAATAGTCGCAAAAAGATGCAGGCCAAATCTAAATGAGAATCATGCCTAAAGATAATTTTGCTGGTTGTAGAATTGCAATGAAAGTTGAATTCACTACTTTACATGCTTCTTATGTAAAAATAAGGGCATATTTTAGCAAAGAATGAGATTCAAAAACACTTAGCATAGAGACATCTGTGTGTATTCAAAGTTGGGAATCTTGAATCCATAACTCTCTCTGAGATATCATTCCCAGCATAGCAGCTTGTACCCTCACATCTGAAGACATCCTAACTTAATGACCGTGTAATAACATCATTAAAGTAAGCTGGATTACAAAGGGATTTCTATCTTCTCAGGACCCACCGCAACCACTCTTTATTCCTTCTATTACTGAGATGCTAGAGTGACAGGGGCTAATTGAGAGCGCTGAAGCTCCAGAACACGTGGGTTTGATTACTTTAATAGACTGCAAGACTGAGGATATTTTGACCAACATAGCTTTTTGCAACACTTAATTGATCATGGTGTTCCTGAAACCAAAACACATGAATTATCTACTAGGCTTAAAAGGTTAACTCAGCAGACCTCAGTTGCTCAAACTCTGCACATTCCAAACGAGGCCCATTTTAGGATTGGTCCTTGACTGGTTCCTGGGAGATAATCTCTGAGCCCTTGGAATATTCTGCCTGACAAGAGTGTTTTTGTACGCCTGAAGCCTTGGGTCTTGTGCAGATTGGAACAAATGAGTTTATTCTAATGACATGATTTATGGTGAATGTCTATGTTTGCTCTGAGGGTAAGGGTGAAGTTTGAGCAGCTGAGTTCAGTAATGTGGGTGCTGTGTATCCACATGACTTGCCCTCAATAAAACCCCAGAACACCAAGGCTCCAGTGAGGTCCCCTGGTTGGCAACGCTTTACACATGCTGTCACACATGATTGCTGGAAAAACTAAGCACCCCCTTTGAGACTCCACTGAGAAGGACACACCTGGAACTTGTTCTTGGTTTCTCCTAGACTTCACCCTCTCCATGGCTTCAGATTGCTCTTTTTGATATTTGCCTTTTCTCCATAACAAACCATAACCATGAATATAACAGCTTTGGGGAGTCCTGTGCATCCTTTCAGTCAATCATTGAACCTGAGGGGTGTCTTGAGAACCTCTGATACACCTGCTAAAATATCACTTCATCTACATAAAAGAGAAAACTCTAGGTCCAGTCTCTAGAAACCTGACCTGAATCAACAGAAAGGGCAGCCATGGCTTCTCCCCCAGCTTTCTGATTGAAGCCCATGTTTTGATTGGAGCACCTTGATTAAACAGAAGACCCTCTGAGGAAACACCAGAGACAAAAGTGTACTTGGTAAATATTCCTCCAAGATTTCCCAAAGGGTCATATGGCTGTTTTCATCATGATAGAAAAGTAAACATGCAGACTGTTCATGGCTTACTAGACCGTGTCTTTGAAATGATGCTAATTTCTAGGAAACTAAAATGTCATTGTGATCCACCAGTCAAAGTAGGAGCTTAAAGTTGAGGGGGAGAAAGTGAAATAAAACAAATGTCCCCACACATGTAAAAAAAGATTATTTTGTAGTTGATGCATACATATACAAGTCTCTATTTTTGATTCATCATCATTTATTCTATTTGAAATAAAATCTTTATTAATTTTCGTGAGAAAAAATAGTATGTTGTCACAAGAGAGTTTGTTTATCAGAATCTCCTCCTATACAATGGTTGTAAGTTGTCACTATAAATCACTAAGACCATATTGGTTTAACACATATACCATAACTTCTAATAACTTTAAATCCCTTACATCCTCGGGTACTCATCTTAAAAGGCAATACATTAATTCAAGCAAATCAGTGCTCTCATTAAATTTGTGGATAATCTATGGGATTGTTTTAGCTTATTTTCTTAAGAGGGACTGTATTATGTTCACTTATGTTACTGTTATCATTTGAAAGATGATCTTATTTTCTAGAAAGGACAAACAAGTATTTATAGGCAAATATAGCCAATAAGCAGCTATTAACTGAGGAACAGCAGTTTGGTTAACAAAAGGAAAGGTCTTTTAGGAGTCAAAAGTGCACGAGAGTGTTTGCATGTAAAAGAAGTCAATCAACCAGTCATAAATATTGTCTTCAAAACGTCTGCATTAAGTTATTTTTTTCTGATCAACCCTGTGGGCTGGGATTCCACAATAATGTCAGGAACGTCAGAGAGAAAAATCATTATGCTCGTCACATATTTTGACATATAGATAGTCTCAGGTCTCCCAGGGCCTGTGTGGTTTTCACCAGCAAGCTATGATGTTTTCTCTCTAGGTCATTCTACAAGCACCATATTTTATGGCTAGTTGCTACCTTTTCACAAATATTGTTTTTTGCAAATCCTATGGAAAAATAAGAATAAATGTCAAACTCGCTGTGTGTCTTTGTCACTCAAAATAAACAGCATGATACGGTTTTTCACATCAAAGATTTTTTTTCAAAAATATTGCTTTATCTGATTTTTTTTCTTTGAATATCATACACATGGCAAATTGTCTACTGAATGAACTAAATTTCTGGAATTTTTATTTTATCACATATTGGGAAATTGTCTGCCTATGCCATGTACCATAATTGATATCTTTCCTCTCTTTTTATATGTTTGGAGGCAGTTCAGATATGTAATCTCTTGACATAATTATCATCTTATTGCTAAATCTATGGACAGATTTGCTTAACTTCACATAAAAAATTATATTTAGATTTTGCTCTATATAATTGTTGCTCATTTTTATACTGACACTGAACACTACCCACATCTAGTCCCACATCTGTTCAGAACAGAGAAAAAGGACCAAATACCTATTAGTTCACCACAAAGGCTCTGCTTTTGCTTCTTGAATCCCATTGTAAAAACTCTTGTTCAAAATATCTTTATTCTACTTTTTAAGATCCAAAACCCCAAATAGAAAACCTTTCATTATCCTACAGTTAACTGGCTTTATCTAATACATAAAATTAAAGAAACTCCATTTGTGATAAAGGAAGGCCTCACTTCAAATAATACAACCTTCTGAGGTATCAGGTGTAAACAGCAAAGTGTCATTCTTTGTGAGTCAGAGAGACTAATCTCTGTTTTAAGAAAATTAAATGTGTTATCTACCTAAGAATTAATCTAGGCCAGGCGTGGTGGCTCACGCCTGTAATCCCAGCACTTTGGGAGGCCAAGGTGGGTGGATCACAAGGTCAAGAGATCGAGACCAGCCTGCCAACATGGTGAAACCCTGTCTGTACTAAAAATACAAAAATTAGCTGGGTGTAGTGGCATGCACCTGTAGTCCCAGCTACTTGGGAGGCTGAGACAGGAGAATCACTTGAACCCAGGAGGCAGAGGGTGCAGTAAGTCGAGATCACGTCACTGCATTCCATTCTGGCTATAGAGAGAGACTCTGTCTCACAAAGAAGAAAAAAAATAATTAATCTTATGCTATACCACCTTTATTCACCATATCTTTAATTTTCATCCTGTATAATTTTCTCTTTATTCTGTATATTTTTTTACTCTAAATTCCATACAGCATGCACTTAATTTTTATTTGCTGAGATATCTTGTGAATGTCATTTTTCAGCAAACAAGAAAATAATTAAAAATTAAACAAATAACAATACAAACTTGTGACAGGCCTGCTGGCATTGCTACTCCAAGCTTCCCTGGGTCTGTTACTCATCCCCACAGACCCAGGAGAAAATAAACTCCTGTTTCCCCGCCCTTCAAGTCAACTTGCCGAACTTCATTCCAAGCTACAGTTAGAACTACAGCCTTCGGTAAGCAATCACCTCTAAAGTCAGCATGACTTTCAGATTCCTTCTCCTTGCTCATCTCTACAGTTTCTCTGCTCATTCATCAGTTATAACCATTAACTTTATTTCATGCTTAACAAGGTAAACAAATAATCAGATTGAAATTATCATCAATTTCAACTCCCAGATGCATAAAACTATCAGATTCCAAGCCCCTCAATGCCTCTTTCTGTCATTGCAATAAATGAACGTCCTTTGTCTTATCTAATATCAACTCTCCATCTGTGCTCTAGACTGAGAGATCTAGACACCCCCACACAACTTCTCAGGGATTAGACTATCTCTCTCCTCCAACATCGTCCTATCTCCTCCACTAGTATTTCATATCCTCTATTACTACTTCAGCACTGTGGCACCATTGTCTCTTATTATCTTTTAACTTACCTCCATTCTTTTCTCTCTAGGGAAAAAAGAAGGAAGAGGGGGAGTGAAGAAAGAAGGAAGGAAAGAAGAAGTAGGAGGGTCTAGAAAACAAGGGAGAAAAGAGAAGAAAATAAAAAGAAGAAGTCTCAAGTGTACTTATCTATGGTCTCATCTTGGTTCTCTCAATTCCTTCAGCTAGACAAAAACAAACTTCTTGGCAGAATCCCTGTCTTTATTTTCCAGTCTTCTGTGTCATTTGGGATGTTTTTCATTGCACATCACAGAATACCCAGTATAGATGACTGGGTTAAAAATAGCCCTTATGGGCTAAAGTAATAAGGGTCTTACATCTCACATAATAGATAAGACATGCAAAGACAGGGCTATGTTGATGGGTTAATTCAGCTACTTGGCAATTTGATTAAGGGCTCAGGCAATTCCATTTTGACATTTTATATATATTCCTATCTATATCATATTATGTGGACATCACCCCATAACTGATGTCCTTTTAAGAAACCCACCAGGATTGGATGCACAGTGGGACAACCACATGAAGAGGCAGTGAAAGGATGCCATCTGCAATCCAAGGAAATAGGGCTCAGAAGAAAACAGTCCTGCTGGCACTTTGATCTTGGACTTCCTGTCTCTATAACTATGAGAAAATGAATTGCTCTTGCTTAAGCCACCGAGTCTGTGGCAGTCTTAGCAAACTGATACATCCAAGTTGTGTTTTTAAGGAATGAGGGCACATTTGAGAACACAGTACAAGTTTTATAACAAGGCTTCTTCTTAAAAAAGAGTGTACTAGGCTTCCGATTTTTGTTTGTTTGTTTGTTTGTTTTTGCATCTGGCTGTACTGTTTACTTATTGTCTTCAGGGAAAATTTCTAAACTCCCTTGTTTAAGAAGCAGACATTCTAGTTGAGAGTAGTCATCTACATGGAGATAATAACAGCATCCCTATTGGATTGGTGAAATGATGATGAAATGAAACAAGGTTTATACATTCCTGAACACAGGGTCTGCTTATAATAAGTTCTCCATAAAAGTTATATACTTAATTTGCAATAACTTTCAACATAATAGAATTGATTCGCTCATAGAAGTTTTTATTTCCTTGAACAGTGATTAAGCTTTCTGAAATTTCATGCAAAAATACACAGATACCATAGCTCTCTTTTAGAATTCTTTAATGTCTACTCTTTTTTTTTTTTTTTTTTTTGCAGAAAACATTTGCTAGGGGTTGCATAATATAAAGGTAGTTAATGCCACTGAATTGTACACTTATAAATGGTTCAAATGGTAATTTTGTTTTATATATGTGTATATATTTATACAGGTTTTTGTTTTATATGAGTATATATAAAACAATACATATGTACATATATGGTATATATATGTATATATATAAAAAAACACAAGATAAAAAGTAATAATGAAATATATCAAAAATCATTTAATATTATATTTTAAAAGGATGAATTGTACAGTGTATCAGGAGTGATATTTATTTGATTAAGGACATTTTATAGATATTATCAATAAGATAAATGCCATTTAGGATAGCTTCAATTAATTCCTTTATAAACTATTTTTTTACAGCAAGAAGAAAGTAAAAAATAAGCTTTCAGCAATTTAAAATGCAGCAAAAGGAGTTACATGCCATTTTCTAGAAAAAATATCAACCTGTAACAGATTTGCAATCTGAACCTGAGGTTAGTGCTTAACAGTAGTTGTTGGAATTGGAAATACCACCTGCTTCCATTTCTGCAGTCACTTGATAGAGACCAAATACAAAGCATGGTACCAAATAGAGTTGAGGGCATTGAAGTGGCAATCAAACACGCTGCAGAAACAAATGGAAGAGAGTGATACCACAGACTCAGGGAGGATACAGTTCATCCATCACATAACCAGCCAAAATTGCTATTTGTTCTTTTCAAACTTATGAAAAGATGAGACTCACTTCTCTGTCTTCACATGGAGAAGCAGCTCAGGAAATTTAAAATCCCCAAATACACCACAGGTTTCAATGTAACCTTGCATCAAACACTTAAAAAAAAAGAAGGAAGTAATTGAAACTGTAACACTAATTAAAATAACTTACTGGATCAATTACAAATATTTGTGGTTTTTCAATCATTTTTTGCACATTAAGTGTTTACTAATTTTATATCCTATTTAATTTTATATCCTAGTTTAGATATCCTAGGATTTAATTCTTATTATTATTCTGAAAATATGGAGAAATTTGAAAAGAATTTTAATTATTCAAGTACTTTCAAAAAATTTGTTGTATGAGTCACTTCTTACATGTTGGTTTGAATCCTCTCATCAATACTTGTCTTATTTTCATCTGTGGCTGCTGTGATTACCAGCTCTTCATGGACATTGCCAAACTTCAAGCCAGCAAATCAACCTGAGAGAACATCTCCTGAGGTCCCTGCCTCCTGCCTCACATCTCATACATCTTGATTACCTTGCTGAGGCTGCTTTGTTGACCCTTAAGCAAGCCTCAGAGCAGAGAAAAGATTTCTGGAAAGACTTTTATTTATAGTTCTGTGGAAAGAACCTTTGGCTATAGTTGATGAGAATTACTTTGTCTCCCCTATCACCTCCACGCAAAATGCAATTCTGAATAGTTTCTTAGTAGATGGTCCAGAGACTTCAAGAGATCTAACAATTAGCTCCTGAATTGCAATTAGCAATTAGTGGATGCTTTAGTAAGTGGCTTGACATAGCCTCAAATGTTTCTATGTCCTTTTATAACTTAATCCTAGCCTTGTCTTGCTCTCCTGTTATTTAGAATTGCATGCAAACCTAGTATCAGGCCCTGCTTTCAGGTGAAGCTGGGCTATAATTTTTTTTTTTTTTTTTTTTTTTTTGCCTATTGACACCCTAAGAGTGTTACAGCAACATACCCTTCCCTGTGTTCAATTCAATTCGATAACTTATTTCCATGGCCAAGCTCACTGAGAGCTCATTATATATATATTCTGAAGAGAGAGGGTCCCATCTGAAGTGTCATGAGGATGCCATCCTGTTTCTAAAGACATTCATTCATTGGTATGCATCTGAAATTAGAATTAAGATGAAAATAAAAATAATATTGTGTGAATTTCTATGCCAAGATGTTACATAATTTGCTAAATGTATTCCTCATATTCAATGTGTATAATGCATGTGATTGATAACATAAAATAGCTATTATTATTGCTTTCAATGATTATCTTCCTTTTCTATTTTCTCTTTTAAAATGCAGCTGGTCTCTGAACCAGGGGATGATAAATCCTCCCTGAAAGAACAGGTAATAAATATTTTAGGGTTTGTGAACCAAGAAGTAAAATCAAGGATATTATGTAGATATTTACATAACTATTTAACATGTAATCATGTAAAAATAGAAAACATGGTTTTATTTGTGGGCCAGATAAATGTGCAGATTGGCCAGATTTAGTCTTATAGCTTGAGAATCTCTAAATCTAGAAAATACAAATTATTTTATATGTGTATTATACTTCAATAAAAAGTTCTTAAAACTCAGTCACTCAGAAAAGGTAGCACAATAAGACTGACTGACTGAAACTACTTCCGATTATTTTCCTGGAGGAACCTGAAGCAAAAGATCAAGGCTGATCCTGAGCTGGAGCACCAGCACAATGAGGGGGCTAGCATCCCTTCTGACTCGCTGGTCCTTCAGGAATACCACTATTAAATATTTTAAATATCACTACCGGTAAGACATACTGTACAATTCACCTTTTAAAATGTAATATTCAATAATTTTCCATATGCTTCATTATTATTTTTAACTTGTGTTTATATATCTGTGTATGTGTATTTATATGTATGTATGTATTTTGTTTTATATTTACATATATGAAACAGAAACTGTATATATATACACACACATTATATATAACACAATTGCCATTTTAACCATTTATAAGCGTACAATTCAGTGGCATTAACTACCTTTATATTATGCAACCATCACCTCTATCTATTTCCAAAAATGTTTCATGTACTCCAACAGAAACTCTATAACCATCAAGCAATAAATTCTCAGCCCTTGGTAACCTCTAATGTACTTTCTGTCTCTTTGGATTTGCCTATTCTAGATAAATTACAAAAGCAGTATCATACAATATTTATCCTTTATTACCTTGCTTAACGTACTGTTTTTGAATATCATCCATGTTGTAGTATGTGTTAGGATACCATTCCTTTTTATGGCTGAATAATATTCTATTATACAGATACACTACATTGTGTTTATTCATTCATCTGTTGATGGACACTTAGAATGTTTTCGTCTTTTGCCTACTGTGAATAATGTTGAGATAAACATTGGCATACAAGTATTTGTTCAAATCTCCATTTTCTTGTGTGATTTTTTAAAAAATTAGAATCACTTTAATTGTTGTGATATCTTATCATGCTTTTTGATCATCATAACAACCTAAACATACTTGAATGCTTACTGTTTGCCCAGCATTGTGCTAGACCTTTAATCTATTTTATCTCATTTAATGCTGATAGTTGCTCAATAACATCAGTGTTATAAGGTTCATTCTATAGACTGATGACTGATCTCTAATGTAAAATGATTTAAGAAAGGCCATATAACCAATAAGTAGCATAAGCAAACTTGAAATCCAGGTCAGTTCTGAGAAAATCCTCTGTGATATAAGAGGAACAGAAATTCTGCAATCAGAACTACTCTCTGCTTCCACAAATTCAGAGGCCTGGGAGTTGGAAGAGATTCCCTGAAAGTTGTCCATTTACTAATAATTTATTTAATTAATTTATACATCCAAATACATATGTATTTTACCAATTTATATGTGCATCGGTTGTTCTGTTGTGATATGTATGATGTTAGTGTAATAACTCCATCTGCCAAATAATCAATCTATAAAGAGGTTAAATTAATGGAAAAGACATCTGCCCTCACAACTACCCTCTGTCCTACACCAAAGACATGAACACCTTTAACAATTTCTTGTATTAGTTTTTCTGTTGTCTAACAGTAGAATTCCAAATATTATGCTTCCTAATTTCTTGATTTTATTTATATCACCAAAATATCTATTGAATCAGCATAGAGCATTTTGTTGGTTATAGTTTTAATTATTCCATTGTGAACATATATAGCCATATATAATACATGTAAATATACATGTATGCTATATGAATTACAGCGCTCATTTAAAATGAGTGGGTTAGGTTCCCTCCGCTACCTATCATCTCAACCTTCTTTTATGATTCTCAACTTCACATTACTTTAACATAGTCATTTTATGCAATTCTAATTCTTCTTTGTTTTGCCTATAGATTAATTCTAAAACAACAAGTTCAAATTTATGATTACATAAGTTTCATTTAGACTCAAATGGGGTTATTAGAACTATGCAGTAAGAATGCAATCAAATATTTTAATTTGTGACATTTTGAGAACAAATATTTGTCATTGTTTTTCTAGAATGCTTCAACTCAAAAATCCTCAAAAATCATAAAGTCAATTCTACTATACATTGTATACTATATATTGTACCATTAATTTTATTGGCAGCTTTTATAGTAAAAGCTTAAATTTAAATATTAAAGGTGTCTTTTTAATTTTCTACAGAAAAAAATTAAATGTCTTCTTCTTTTTTTTTTTTTTTTTTTTTTTTTTGAGACGGAGTCTCACTGTGTCTCCCAGGCTGGAGTGCAGTGGCGTGATCTCGGCTCACTGCAAGCTCCGCCTCCCGGGTTCACGCCATTCTCCCGCCTCAGCCTCCCAAGTAGCTGGGACTACAGGCGCCCGCCACCGTGCCCGGCTAATTTTTTGTATTTTTAGTAGAGACGGGGTTTCACCATGTTAGCCAGGATAGTCTCGATCTCCTGACCTCGTGATCCACCCGCCTCGGCCTCCCAAAGTGCTGGGATTACAGGCTTGAAAATGTCTTCTTCTTAATGTAAGATCTTCATCTAGCTTTTCAGTTACATTGAGTATTGAATGGTAAAGTATAAGCTTATTTTCTAGGTCTTTCAAACAGTTGTCATTTCAGAAATTCTTCTATTGCATCCCTGTTTTAATATGATTCTTTTATGTATTCTATCTTCCCCTCGCTTGGTTTTCTTTTTGTTTTGATTTAGTAATTTCTAAAGAATTTCTGAGACCTCAGAAGTATGAAAACATCTTTATTTTACTCTCATATTTTATGAATAGTTTGATTTGGCAGAGAGGTCTTCAAAGTCAGTCTCCCATAGACTTTTGAAGATGATGTCCCATTGCCTTTTTAAATTCAATATTCCTGGTGAAAAATATGATACGTGTTTGGTTGTAAGTAACCTAGGTTTTCTTCACTGGAGAATTTTCTACTAATTTTATATTTTTAAATTCTGTTTTCTAAAATTTCTTGAGAACGCATTTGATTTTTTTTGAAATTTCCCTGTCCAACAATCTGTGTGTTTTTAATATGAAGATATATGTACTATCTCAATTCTAGAAAATTATTTTTTATAATTTTGAAATTATTCAGAGAGACGTCAGTAACTAGCAAGTCATGTATTAATATATGGGTCAACACAGGAGTTGCAGAGAAATCCAGATAAAGCATTAGAAACAGAAGGCTTAGGCTGACTATCAAAGAATGTGTTAACATCTGAAAAAAAGCTGGCCACGCAAGCTACAATTCTGATCGTTAGACTTGGATTCATTCACAGATGTTCCAATGTGGGCTGAGCACAGCTCTGGAGAATGAGCACAGAAGCAGGTTCTGGGAATGACTGTCATCCTATAAGGTGTATCAGCCATTGGGAAACAGAGATTGAAAAACAAACTTGAATTATTGAGAAAATTCCCAATGGCTGTTGAACTTAAATGTTGTTAGACAGGTCAGTATATCTTTAATACTGAGAAATGGGTAAGACAAAATAGACATCCAAACTAGCATGCAAAGGTAAGGCCAAGGCTCAGAAATGAAATAAGTACCAGGATATCAGCCCTAGAATAGAAATAAGTACCAGGATAACAGCCCTATGACTGCTGGATAAAGTGATGTCCTGTCCTCAAAAGTGAGGCCATTCTACTTTAATATCTTGTGCTTCAGGCTTCCTAGTTTTATAAAAATTGGTCTTAGTCAACATATCTGGATGAAATAGAATTGTAAAAGTAGAATCAACAAAATAGGATGGCTCCAAAGTTATCTAGAAGTACAAGGATACAAAATAAAAATAAGATTTCCCTAGGGTTAGTGGTTAACAAGGCTCAAGTGTCCAATGGTGGCCCTTGGCTTGGCTTTTATGGAAAATATATAACATATGTGCAATAAGGATTCTTTTTCTTACCCTATTATGAGTTTGCCGTTTAGCTCAAACATGTAAAAATCCTTAGTATTGATAAATCTTCAGGAATATCTTTTCAACATACCATTCTTTTTGACATTTTTCCTTTTTTCCTAATGACAAGAAGATGAGTGATATTTAGAGATTTTTTTCCACTGCCAAAAGGTTCCATGAATAATAACATTTGAGATGCATAAACTCAGGAAATTCTGTCAGCAGTTATGTTCTTATGTAAGATTACTTGAAGTGCTGAATTTCCATTTTTGAGTATCAGAACTAGAATCTAAGGATAGAGGTTCCATCACACGTTAACCATAAATGGTTCAGGGTTACTTACGTAACTTTACCGGGCCCCAGTTTCCTCATCAGTATTATTACAGTAATAGCAAATAGGTTCAAGAGTTGTAATTCATGAAGGATGTAATAGAAGTTTACTATTGTTATTTTATTTTATTTTTCAAAGGCCAAGGCTTACACATGATAGATACCACTATGATTGATAACAGACTTTGCACATATATTTGGGTAAGTCATTGAATCTGTCATTTGTCTAGATTCTGTTATGCTCTAGAGAGTATAGATATGTTTTGTGTCTTTAGAGCAGGGAGCTAATCGAGTTAAACTCAAAGTCTAAGCTCTTTCTCCCTTGTAGTAGGCAGAAGCTGAACTATTCAGTTCTTTTCCATTTAGCTGGGTTTTCTGGAGTTTGTCACACACATTTGTATAACATAGGTTACCAGATCACTGAACAGTGTTTACGTCTCACTTTCCAGCTGCTGTGGTCACCAGGAACACTATCCTCTCATTTCTCAAGCAGTAAGAATATACTTTCTTTTCCTTCATTATAGCCAACCATAGAGGCAACATCTGGGAACTGCACCTAGATGAAGTCATAAAACAGAAAACCTGATCCATGACTCACACAAAAAGCCATAAAACCAGGAAACTTCAAGTGTTACCACTTTTCTAGATTTTGCCTGCATCTGGCAACTCTCTATAGTGACTTTTGATATTTTAAAAGTATTTTGATTAGTATTTTTAATTATTTTGGGAAAGAAGGTTGATCTGATATGAAATACTCTGCCATTACTGGAAACAGTACTTCAGAATTATTTCTAATGCAACATTTCTGAAGCTTTTATTATAATGATTGCTTTTCTTGGAATATAACCAATACACATAAACAATGACTCTACAGTATATAGAGATAGTAATAAACAAAATATTCAACTTTCTCTGCCATTTTATCAAAATAGGCCAATAATAAATATAAATGGGTTGACATGCATTCTATCAGTGACCACATGACAGCTAGCATATAGCAAGTGTAGAATTATATGTTGACCTTCATTACCTATCCTGTCTTTAATCAAATTTCTCAGTGTGGGTATGAGGTCTGTGATTAAAAAGACTGACCCATGACAGCAATATAAAGTTATGAGAGGTAACATGATCTTAAAGGCACTTGACTAATTTGAAATATTCTTTCACTAAAATAGGAAAAATGATTAAGCCTACAGCAGAAATCAGGTAGGATTATCTATCCTATCAATAATTTTTGTTTCATCTGGAGGGAGAATTTGTTGTAAAAGGTTATTTCTTAAAGGTCAGACAAATTATGGTTCAATGCTGACTGCTTAAAAGGCTTTCATGCAATAAACAGTAAAGTCTCCAGAGGTAGACGTCAGAGGTTGAGAATTACAGTCTCAGGGGTTACAAGCAGTGAGAGTATTGATGAGGCTTTAAACTGGTTAAGTAAAGTGACATTTGACTTGGCATTCGGATAATACTGCTTCTTCCTTTGTTTCTTTCTTGGATCCTGTTTTAACTTTGCTTGCTTTTTTTTTAGTTTTAAAACAGTAGAATTCATTATTATGAGGAAATTCATTATCATTATAATTTAAATATCAAATTCATTATGAGTTATTATGTTAGTCAATTTTTTTTCTAACCTGAACTGCCCCCAGGCACTAAAACTTATTTGTTGCCCACTCTTCTGATTACCTCTTTTGACTCCAACAGCACAATAAAAAATTCCAGATATAGACTCTTCCGATACTCCTCATTTAACATTTTTGTTACCAACAAAGTTACACGTGGACAGACTTCATCTTAGGTAAGTCTTGTATGTAAGGCATAGAAATTTAAAAAAACAAAAACAAAATGAAACAAAACCAAGAAAGGCAAATAGGAAGCATTGGCATATAGAGACAGGGTCCCAATTTTAAGAACTACTCACATTATAGATGTGCAACACAGCTTGCAATAATTGAAACCTGGACCACTGTCCTTCTGGTAAATGGAAATATATGATACTCTATTATCATAAAATAGAAATAATTAGAGGAATTTGAAACAATTTTTTGCTAAATGCACTTAAAATTTTTAGTAAAACTAAAATACATGGTGGATACACTTGGAAAAAATGCAAAAAAATAATTCTACTATTTCAATATCTGCAAATGGGCATAGCCACAAATGATTAAAACATAAAATTCAAGGAATATTCTAGATAAATTTGAGGAAATACAAACAATTTATTCTAACAGTGGGACATAAAATTATGAACTGATAAAATTAGTTGTTCCTGGCTTAACAGACCAACAAAACCAAAATAACTAGATTAGAAAATGGAGCTTAAATACTACATTTGCAGATAAAGCCATTGAGATAGAGAATTTTGGCTGTCTAAAGACCAATGCTGAAAACTTGCCTGGTATTCTGATAGCCCCGTATATCAATAACCACATGTTCAATATTGCCATGTTTCTAACATTAGCCTGAGAGGTATTACCTATTCTTCATCAGATGTACCCCAAATCTACTTTATTGTTGCTTTGCATCAGATGAACTCAAATGTTAACAGGGTACTATCACAGTAGGTAGTATAAACAGTGCCAAAAGAAAAAAAAAAAAAAGAAAATGAGACAAAGGAAAGGCCTCTACTACGCTCATTAATCTAGTAATTTTGAACTTTTACTTGGCTTTCTATTTTTAGGGCCCCCAAATAAGAAAGGTTTTAATTTGAAAGAAAAATAGGAAACAACATTTATTGAGTTATAACTTTTCTCGGCCCATACACAAACTAGCTGGGGCCTTTTAATACCACAAATAACTCAAATTACATCATATATGTCAAATGCACTCTTGGTGTGGCTGGTCTTCCCTTTTCCACTATGTTCCTCTATATAGTGGGCAGACGTTCTGGACATAGAAATTTGAGGGGTCAGTTGATGAGTTGTCTCATTTAAGTCATAAGATTAAAAAAACTTTTTAAAAAAACTAAAAAATAAAACAACTCCTTTAATTTTTTTGAGCAAGCAACCAGGGAGGAAAATAAGTGGTCAAAATGAGATATTAGGATTTATGATCGGTAAATATTCTGATGGTGAAAATATTTAAAAAACATGATCCTAAGGGAAATTGGAGAAAAATTCAGTGAGTCATGTTTATTGATTACATCATTCTCATAGATGTTGAAGACAGTCAGAATGGTAGCGTAATCGGTATAGAAAGCAAAACTGGACTAAATAGAAGAGTCTTCACTGAATGCAAGGCAGAGGGCTGAGTAAGGCGAAGAAGGAGCCAACATTATGGACGTAAAAGACAGGGACTGTGCCACACACAGATTATTCTTAGTAGGCTGCTCTTTCTCATGCCATCTCCCCAACACACAATGACTTCTGTATAATTCATTCTGGAAATTCTTTCTGTCTTCTAACACAATGTCCAGGTAGCCTAGTTCTCTATATTTCTAAATTTTTTTGTGCAGTTCTCTAATGTAGTCTGTTTCAGGAGGTTTCAAGCAGTTTTAAGCTTCATTAGCTTACAAGTATAAATATTATAGACTTAAACATCATTGAAAAGGTTTACTATTTCAACTTTGTATATATATATGTGTATATATATATAATTTATAAAAAAAAACTAACGTTTTGGTCAACATGTGCTACTTTAATCAGATCCACCAAAATAAAAAAATAAAATGAAAAATTTATTATACAAAATGTGCAAAACTAAATAAGAGTATGAAAACACAACTTTCAGATTTTCATAAGTTTTTATTATTTGTATTTCTGAAGTTGCTAAAGTTTAGAGCTGCCTCAATAATTTTAGAAAACCCTGAATTAAACTTTCTATACTGGAATTTATTATAATCATTTGCTTGTATATCTTTTTAGATAATAAATTATAATTATCTTGAAGGAAGTGCCTGTAATATATTTATCTTCTTTATTGTCTGGACCATAATGGGATCCAGAATATGGTAGAAGCCCAATAAATAATATTATTCATTGATGAAATAAATGAGTAAATGTGGGCCAGG
Source organism: Theropithecus gelada (assembly GCF_003255815.1). Taxonomy (NCBI): domain Eukaryota; kingdom Metazoa; phylum Chordata; class Mammalia; order Primates; family Cercopithecidae; genus Theropithecus; species Theropithecus gelada. The sequence continues at coordinate 104,592,497 of NC_037681.1, forward strand.
TAGTGTGTGAATACATATATACTATATACTATATATATATATAGTGTGTGTGTGTACAGATATACTATATACTATATTATGTGTGTGTGTGTGTGTGTGTGTGTGTCACTTTTTGTTTATCTGAACAAAGATAAACTTGACTTTTCATATAAGGAGTGCCTTAAATCACAAATGGTTGTAGGCCAATGTGAGGTGGCAGGCCAGCAAGAATATTAGAATATTAGAATGCCACAATCTGGGAACTTACAACAAACCCTACATTGGTAACTCTACACTTCCAACATCAAAGGCAAGACATTCCTGAAAGTGAGAAACCAAAACTTTCTCCCTTTCTTAATCCTCATTTTGTTTAGAGCAAACATATGGCGCTATAGGCTCAAAGCTCAGGCTGTGAAATGGATACTATACTGAAAGTATATCCTCACATTTCCTGATTCATAAACTAGCATTTCCTTTATTCGACCTTCATGTATATGTGTTTCTGGGCCTATACAAACAGTATGGCCTGGCTCATGAATTCCGTGATTAAAGTGCACCAACACACTTGAACTCCTGATGAGAATATCCTTTTTATAGAGAGATTCACAGTAGAATGAGATAAATCCATTCTTTATTGGTATAGATGATACTAATAAAAAGCCAGTGAATAAACTGAAAGATACCTATTTTTACTGGGGATGTATTAAATGCCTCTAAGAAGTATATAATCAGAGAGGGAATGATATTTTAAAAATACATGTGCTTCAGAATATTGCAGTCATGATTTTGAATAGTGCCCAAATCACTTACAATCTATGGGACTGGATCGAAGCTATCCAGATTATGTGAACTCATTTCTTTTATCATGAAAGTAAATACGGCAACATTAGTTTTAAAAGTTGTTGAGTAGGATCATGAAGGATACAGATAAAATACAATCAGGCATATACAGACTCTCTATAAATAAATGATTCTGCTATTAGTCTGTCTATGCAGTTCATTGCTGTTTTAAATAAACACTCAAATTAATTGTCAATCCCCTGATACCCTAACCAACAAGGAACTGGTTTTGATGTCAAATTTCTTAACAATAATATTACCTCAATGTAATTGCAAAAATATTTGATATTTTCTCTCATTTGCCTGGTAATTTCTATATTTGTTGATTAGGGAAATACCTACAAGTGAAAGAGGTAGCTAGAAATTAATATCACATCAAAAGGAAATTTAGAATTGAGAAAATTCAGCCATATACAGTGAAAATCTTCCTTTATATTGAAAAAAAGTGGAATCACTTTATTCAACCAAGACTGAAATTGAACATTTTAAGTATATTTTTAATTTTATTTTGATGGTTTTTATTTAAAAATATTTATGAGGCTGAAATAGAGACATAGAGACACAGTTTGACTGTGTGAATTGCTTTTGTGTAAAACTGAAGTACAAGGAATTCATGAAAACATGATCAGGGAATAGTTATCTTCCAAGGCTCTCAGAAAGCTATAAATTGCATGGGAGTTTCTAAGCCAAAAAAATGAAAACCTAGTAAGACGTGTTGAAATAATCTTGTTGATTCTCAGGCATGTTCCCAAACCTGTGATAGCATTTTATTACTAAAAAGAAGAAAAAATTCAAGTTCAAAATGAGTATCTCTCAACTTCCAAATCAAGCTAGATAAGAAATAACTTTTTAAATCTATTTGAAGTTATATTATTGAATTTTCAACAAGTGCTCCTGACTTACCAAGAGGGTCATGATAATGGTGCTCTTATGAGTTCTAAAAACTTGGTTATTTCTTGAAAGGTTTATATAATATAAGATGAGATTTAATCTTACGTCAATCTAAAATTAATCTTAATTTAAAACATTAAATTTAATATTATAAAAATTACATAATGAAATATTGAGATTTATAAATGTCTGCTGTTTTATGGGCAAAACAAAAGAATCAATCACACAAAATAGAATATTTCTGTATCAGAGCTATTATGGTCTCCATTTAGTGAAAACATTCCAGAGAATATTCGAGTTAGAAATAATATTAATGATACTGAATCTGTCATCCTCATTTTATCAATGAGAGCACCCAGTATTAGGGGCCAATTTGACTCAAGAACAACAGAACTTTATGCCCAGTATAGCACACAGAACTTATAAAAACATAGAGTTCTGGATTTTTCTAGGCAATTTGGGAAGTTATAACTCAAAAGTAGTTGAGAGTGGTATGTATACAGTCTTGATTTGAATGTAAGTCAGAAAAAGCATTTTTGTAAGGCAATTCAGAATTGTAACTAGCAAAAATTGTGGCAATATATAATAATTTTCTTGCATTTGTGGCAAAGAATCATAGAAATATTGTCTCAGTCAGAAGTACTCATACTTAAATGGCTGAAATGGGCGAACATTATCTTCATCCTACATTTAAAGGGTTCCCAGACATATAAGTATTGATAGAAGGCAAAGATTGTCTTCCAATAAAGATGAAAGGGTTAGATAGTAATTTTCCTAGCATTTGCAGCTAGGGTATAGGCATGTGGCTTTGAATTAATTTGATGTGGGAGCTCACCACACAGAATATTTGCCTTAGAAATCTCTTTTGGTGTTGATGAGAGCATGCTATGGAGAACTCAGAGGTAACAGTGAAACAATCTGCAGCACGTGGCTTTTAATTGAAGCATGTGGCTTCTAACAGTGAAGATGCCATTGTCTTTACCATAATGGTGTGTAGCAGGATTGTGAGCATGGATTCTGTAGCTTACCTTATCCTTCTATAAACTAACCTACAGCTTTTAAATAATTTTCTTGTGTGTCTTTATATTATATTGTATTTATGAAATTATTTATGCACAATATATAAGTATAAAATTATAATTATATATATAATCGTCGTGTGTGTATATGTGTGTGTATATATCTCTAATACAGCCATATTCCATTTTTATGGCATAAATATAAAAACTAGGGAGAGTGCAAGAGTGTCTCAGTACAAGCAACCCACATATATATACACACACACATATATACACATATATACACACATATATATACACATATATACATACCAGCTCTCTGTAATTACTAGTAAGCTTACTATTAGATTTGTAAGATTATAATATAAATTTGTTAAAATCTTAATAACTATTCAGCTATTTCCTATAATAGATTTTCAAGGCACAATCTCATTGACTTGGGAATTTACACAAAAACACTTATAAAGTCTATCATTTTTTCCAATCCAAGCAAACATGTTTGTCCTTAAAGTTTTATCTTTTTCTTTCTTCTTTTTTTTTTGTTTTTTTGTTTGTTTTTTTTTTCTTTTTGAGACAGAGTCTTGCTCTGCTGTCCAGGCTGGAGTGCAGTGGCATGATCTCGGCTCACTGCAAGCTCCACTTCCCAGGTTCACGCCATTCTCCTGCCCCAGCCTCCCAAGTAGCTGGGACTACAGGTGCCCACCACCACGCCTGGATAATTTTTTTTGTATTTTTTTTTTAGTAGAGACAGGGTTTCACCGTGTTAGCCGGGATGGTCTCAATCTACTGACCACCATGCCCAGATAATTTTTTTTGTATTTTTTTTAGTAGAGACAGGGTTTCACCATGTTAGCTGGGATGGTCTCAATCTCCTGACCTCGTGATCCACCCGCCTCGGCCTCCCAAAGTAAAGTTTGTTTCTGGCTGTCCTCTTTGAACCTTTTTTGATATATTATTATGCCTTTATTCTATATATATAAAATAATTCCTAATTTAGGAAATTGCTAGAAGAAATAAATGACATTGATATCATGCACCACATCAATTTAGCTATTTAGACTTACTTGGTAAGCAAATTATGCTATATATTTTAGATGATGGTCAATGATTTCATTTGAATACTTTGTCTAATGGAATATGTAGACAAACCACCAGATAATAACTACTACTACTAGCCCTCTTTCTTATTGAAGAATCACTAAGTCTTGAAGGGCCACTCTTCATTTTCAGCTGTATCAAGTCAGTGTTGTTTGCTTCCTCATGTTCTTTAGCAATTTTTCAGTGTGTCCCTCAGTGCCCTGTGGCCCAGCAACAAACAGTACAAAGTACTTATTAAGGGAGGCTCATGTTTATTTCTTAGGCATTCATAACAATTTTAAATAAATAATTGCTGAAAATATTTCCAATTTTATGAAAAACGTAAGTTCACAGATTCAATTGAAAGCAGTTAACCAGCTTGCTTTAGGTGAACAGTAAGAGAAGGGTTTGCAGAGAACCTCCAACCTGTGTTTTGTGCAGATAAGGGAATTTGTACAGGGGCTTGCTTAAACATGCCCCCAGAAGACTAAGGGCCCGCATGTGCACTGGGGGAACTGGGTGGAGACACCTGGAATTCGCGCCTTATACAGTGAACCCAGGACCATCAGCTTTTACATAAAAGCACTTGTATTCAACTGTGAAGGGGGCAACTGGCAACCTGCTTTTCAGGACCCCTTTCTCTGTTGAGAGCTTTCATTTTGTTTAATAAATTCTATCTTTTTAAAATTATTTTACTTTCAGTTCTGGGATACAAGTGCAGAACATGTAGGTTTGTTACATAGGTATATATGTGCCAAGGTGGTTTGCTACTCTTATCAACCCGTCATCTAGGTTTTAAGCCCTGCATAGATTAGCTATTTGTCCTGATGTTATGCCTCCCCTCACCCCCACCCCAATAGGCCACAGTGTGTGTTGTTCCCCTACCTGTGTCCATGTGTTCTTATTGTTCAAACCCCACTTATGAGTGAGAACCTGCAGTGTTTGGTTTTCTGTTCCTGTATTAGTCTGAGGAGGATGGTGGCTTCCAGCTTCCATGTTTCTGCAAAGGACATGATCTCATTCCTTCTTGTGGCTGTATAGTATCCCATGGTTTATATGTACCACATTTTTATTATCTATTCTATCAATGATGGGAATTTGGGTTGGTTCCATGTCTTTGCTATTGTGAATAGTGCTGCAATAAACATACGTGTGCATGTATCTTTATAATAGAATCATTTATATTCCTTTGGGTATATACCCAGTAATGGGATTGCTGGGTCAAATGGTATTTCCAGTTCTAGATCCTTGAACAATCGCAACACTGTCTTCCAAAATGATTGAATTAATTTATATTTCCACCAACAGTATAAATGCATTCCTGTTTATACACAGCCTCACCAGCATCTGTTGTTTCCAGACTTTTTAATAATTGCCATTCTGACTGGTGAGAGATGGTATCTCATTGTGTTTTTGATTTGCATTTCTCTAATGATCAGTGATGTGGAGCTTATTTTCATATGCTTGTTGCCACATGAATGTCTTCTTTTGAGAAGTGTCCGTTCATATCTTTGCCCATGTTTTGAAGGTGTTCTTTTTTTTTTTCTTGTAAGTTTGTTTATGTTTCTTGTAAATTTTGTATATTAGACCTTTGTCAGATGGGTGGATTGCAAAAATTTTCTCCAATTCTGTACGTTGCCTGCTCACTCTGATGATAGTTTCTTCTGCTGTGCAGGAGCTCTTTAGCTTGATTAGATCCTATTTGTCAATTTTAGCTTTTGCTGCCATTGCTTTTGGTGATTTTATTATAAAATCATTGCCCATGCCTATGTTCTGAATGGTATTGCCTAGGTTTTCTTCTAGGGCTTTTATGGTTTTGGTTTTTACATTTCAGTCTTAAGCCCATCTTGAATTAATTTTTGTATAAGGTATAAGGGAGCGGGCAGAGCAAGATGGCCAAATAGGAAGAGCTCCAGTCTCCAGCTCCCAGTGCCAGCAACACAGAAGACGGGTGATTTCTGCATTTTCAACTGAGGTACGGGGTTCATCTCACTAGGGAGTGCCGGACAATTGGTGCTGGTCAGCTGCTGCAGCCCGACCAGTGAGAGCTGAAGCAGGGTGAGGCATCGCCTCACCTGGGAAGTGCAAGGGGGAAGGGAATCCCTTTTCCCACCCAGGGGACCTGAGACAAACAACACCTGGAAAATCGGGTAACTTCCACCCCAATACTGTGCTTTACCAAGGGTCTTAGCAAACAGCACACCAGGAGATTATATCTCACACCTGGCCAAGAGGGTCCCATGCCTGCGGAGCCTCCCTCATTGCTAGCACAGCAGTCTGCGATCTAAACACAAGGCAGCAGCGAGGCTGGGGGAGAGGCACCCGCCATTGCTGAGGCTTAAATAGGTAAACAAAGCCCTGGGAAGCTTAAACTGGGTGGAGCCCACAGCAGCTCAATGAGGCCTGCCAGTCTCTGTAGACTCCACCTCTGGGGATAGGGCACAGCTAAACAACAACAACAAAAAAACCAGCAGAAACCTCTGCAGATGCAAACGACCCAGTCTGACAGCTTTGAAGAGAGCAGTGGATCTCCCAACATGGAGGTTGAGATCTGAGAACGGACAGACTGCCTGCTCAAGTGGGTCCCTGACCCCTGAGTAGCCTAACTGGGTGCAGATCAACACCCCACACCTCACTCGATGGGGTAAACCCCTGAGACGAAGCTTCCAGAGCAAGAATCAGACAGCAACACTCACTGTTCAGCAATATTCTATCTTCTGCAGGCTCTGCTGCTGATACCCAGGCAAACAGGGTCTGGAGTGGACCTCAAGCAATCTCCAACAGACCTACAGCTGAGGGTCCTGACTGTAAGAAGGAAAACTAACAAACTGGAAGGACACCCACACCAAAACCCCATCAGTACCTCACCATCATCATAGACCAAAGGCAGATAAAACCACAAAGATGGGGAAGAAGCAGGGCAGAAAAGCTGGAAATTAAAAAAATAAGAGCGCATCTCCCCCTCCCAAGGAACGCAGCTCATTGCCAGCAATGGATCAAAGCTGGATGGAGAATGACTTTGACGAGTTGAGAGAAGAAAGCTTCAGTCCATCAAACTTCTCAGAGCTAAAGGAGGAATTACGTACCCAGTGCAAAGAAACTAAAAATCTTGAAAAAAGAATGGAAGAAAAGATAACTAGGATAATCAATGCAGAGAAGGCCATAAACAAACTGACAGAGATAAAAACCATGACATGAGAAACACATGACAAATGCACAAGCTTCAGTAACCAACTCGATCACCTGGAAGAAAGAGTATCAGCAATTGAGGATCAAATGAATGAAACGAAGCGAGAAGAGAGGTCTAAAGAAAAAAGAGGAAAAAGAAATGAACAAGGCCTTCAAGAAGTATGAGATTATATGAAAAGACCAAACCTACATCTGATTGGGGTGCCTCAAAGTGAGGAGGAAAATAGAAGCAAGTTAGAAAACACTCTTCAGGATATCATTCAAGAGTACTTCCCCAAACTAGTAAAGCAGGCCAACATTCAAATTAAGAAATAGAGAGAATGCCACAAACATACTCCTCGAGAAGAGCAACTCCAAGACACATAATTGTCAGATTCACCAAAGTTGAAATGAAGGAAAAACTGTTAAGGGCAGCCAGAGAGAAAGGTCGGGTTACCCACAAAGGGAAGCCCATCAGACTAACAGCAGATCTCTCGGCAGAAACTCTCCAAGCCAGAAGAGAGTGGGGGCTGATATTCAACATTCTTAGAGAAAAGCATTTTCAACCCAGAATTTCATATCCAGCCAAATTAAGTTTCATAAGTGAAGGAGAAATAAAATCCTTTACAGACAAGCAAATGCTTAGAGATTTTGTCACCACCAGGTCTGCCCTACAAGAGACCCTGAAGGAAGCAGTAAACATGGAAAGGAACAACCAGTACCAGTCATTGCAAAAACATGCCAAAATGTAAAGACCATTGATGCTAGGAAGAAACTGCATCAACTAACAAGTAAAATAACCAGCTAATATCATAATGACAGGATCAAGTTCACACATAACAATCTTAACCTCAAATGTAAATGGACTAAATGCTCCAATTAAAAGATACAGACTGGCAAACTGGATAAAGAGTCAAGACCCATCAGTCTGCTGTATTCAGGAGACCCATCTCACATGCAGAGTCACACATAGGCTCAAAATAAAGGGATGGAGGAAGATTTACCAAGCAAATGGAGAACAAAAAAAAGCAGGGGTTGTCATACTAGTCTCTGATAAAACAGACTTTAAACCATCAAAGATCAAAAGAGACAAAGAAGGCCATTACATAATGGTAAAGGGATCAATTCAACAGGAAGAGCTAACTATCCTAAATATATATGCACCCAATACAGGAGCACCCAGATTCATAAAGCAAGTCCTTAGACACTTACAAAGAGACTTAGACTCCCATGCAATAATAATGGGAGACTTTAACACCCCACTGTCAACATTAGACAGATCAACGAGATAGAAAGTTAACAAGGATATCCAGGAATTGAACTCAACTCTGCACCAAACGGACCTAATACACAGCTACAGAACTCTCCACCCCAAATCAACAGATTATACATTCTTCTCAGCACCACATCACACTTATTCCAAAATTGACCACATAGTTGGAAGTAAAGCACTCCTCAGCAAATGTACAAGAACAGAAATTATAACAAACTGTCTCTCAGACCACAGTGCAATCAAACTGGAACTCAGGACTAAGAAACTCAATCAAAACCACTCAACTACATGGAAACTGAACAACCTGCTCCTGAATGACTACTGGGTACATAACAAAATGAAGACAAAAATAAAGATGTTCTTTGAAACCAATGAGAACAAAGATACAACATACCAGAATCTCTGGGACACATTTAAAGCAGTGTGTAGAGGGAAATTTATAGCACTAAATGCCCACAAGAGAAAGCTGGAAAGATCTAAAATAGACACCCTAACATCACAATTAAAAGAACTAGAGAAGCAAGAGCAAACACATTCAAAACCTAGCAGAAGGCAAGAAATAACTAAGATCAGAGCAGAACTGAAGGAGATAGAGACACAAAAAAACCTCCAAAAAATCAATGAATCCAGGAGTTGGTTTTTTGAAAAGATCAACAAAATTGATAGACCGATAGCAAGACTAATAAAGAAGAAAAGAGAGAAGAATCCAATAGACACAATAAAAAATGATGAAGGGGATATCACCACCGACCCCACAGAAATACAAACTACCATCAGAGAATACTATAAACACCTCTATGCAAATAAACTAGAAAATCTAGAGGAAATGGATAATTTCCTGGACACTTACACTCTCCCAAGATTAAACCAGGAAGAAGTTGAATCCCTGAATAGACCAATAGCAGGCTCTGAAATTGAGGCAATAATTAATAGCCTACCAACCAAAAAAAGTCCAGGACCAGATGGATTCACAGCTGAATTCTACCAGAGGTACAAGGAGGAGCTGGAACCATTTCTTCTGAAACTATTCCAATCAATAGAAAAAGAGGGAATCCTCCCTAACTCATTTTATGAGGCCAACATCATCCTGAAACCAAAGCCTGGAAGAGACACAACAAAAAAAGAGAATTTTAGACCAATATCCCTGATGAACATCAATGCAAAAATCCTCAGTAAAATACTGGCAAACCGGATTCAGCAACACATCAAAAAGCTTATCCACCATGATCAAGTGGGCTTCATCCCTGGGATGCAAGGCTGGTTCAACATATGCAAATCAATAAACGTAATCCAGAATATAAACAGAACCAAAGACAAAAACCACATGATTATCTCAATAGATGCAGAAAAGGCCTTTGACAAAATTCAACAGCGCTTCATGCTAAAAGCTCTCAATAAATATGGTATTGATGGAACGTATTTCAAAATGATAAGAGCTATTTATGACAAACCCACAGCCAATGTCATACTGAATGGGCAATACCTGGAAGCATTCCCTTTGAAAACTGGCACAAGACAGGGATGCCCTCTGTCACCACTCCTATTCAACATAGTGTTGGAAGTTCTGGCTAGGGCAATCAGGCAAGAGAAAGAAATATAGGGTATTCCGTTAGGAAAAGAAGTCAAATTGTCCCCTTTTGCAGATGACATGATTGCATATTTAGAAAACCCCATTGTCTCAGCCCAAAATCTCCTTAAGCTGATAAGCTACTTCAGTAAAGTCTCAGGATACAAAATTAATGTGCAAAAATCACAAGCATTCTTATACTCCAGTAATAGACAAACAGAGAGCCAAATCATGAATGAACTTCCATTCACAATTGCTTCAAAGAGAATAAAATACCTAGGAATCCAACTTACAAGGGATGTAAAGAACCTCTTCAAGGAGAACTAAAAACCACTGCTCAGTGAAATAAAAGAGGACACAAACAAATGGAAGAACATACCATGCTCATGGATAGGAAGAATCAATATCGTGAAAATGGCCATACTGCCCAAGGTAATTTATAGATTCAATGCCATCCCCATCAAGCTACCAATGAGTTTCTTCACAGAATTGGAAAAAAACTGCTTTAAAGTTCATACAGAACCAAAAAAGAGCCCTCATTGCCAAGACAATCCTAAGTCAAAAGAACAAAGCTGGAGGCATCATGCTACCTGACTTCAAGCTATACTACAAGGCTAGAGTAACCAAAACAGCATGGTACTGGTACCAAAACAGAGATATAGACTAATGGAACCGAACACAGTCCTCAGAAATAATATCACACATCTACAGCCATCTGATCTTTGACAAACCTGACAAAAACAAGAAATGGGGAAAGGATTCCCTATTTAATAAATGGTGCTGGGAAAACTGGCTAGCCACAAGTAGAAAGCTGAAACTGGATCCCTTCCTTACTCCTTATACAAAAATTAATGCAAGATGGATTAGAGACTTAAATGTTAGACCTAAAACCATAAAAACCCTAGAAGAAAACCTAGGTAATACCGATCAGGTCATAGGCATGGGCAAGGACTTCATGTCTAAAACACCAAAAGCAATAGCAACAAAAGCCAAAATTGACAAATGGGATTTAATTAAACTAAAGACCTTCTGCACAGCAAAAAAAACAAACAAACAAACAAAAAAAAACTACTATCAGAGTGAGCACGCAACCTACAGAATGGGAGAAAATTTTTACAATCTACTCATCTGACAAAGGGCTAATATTCAGAACCTACACAGAACTCAAACAAATTTACAAGAAAAAAACAAACAACCCCATCAAAAATTGGGCAAGGGATATGAAGAGACATTTCTCAAAAGAAGACATTCATACAGCCAACAGACACATGAAAAAATGCTCATCATCACTGGCCATCAAAGAAATTCAAATCAAAAACACAATAAGATACCATCTCACACCAGTTAGAATGGCGATCATTAAAAAGTCAGGAAACAACAGGTGCTGGAGAGGCTGTGGAGAAATAGGAACACTTTTATACTGTTGGTGGGATTGTAAACTAGTTCAACCATTATGGAAAACAGTATGGCAATTCCTCAAGGATCTAAAACTAGAAATACCATATGACCCAGCCATCCCATTACTGGGTATATTCCCAAAGGATTATAAATCACGCTGCTATAAAGACACATGCACACATATATTCATTGCGGCACTATTCACAATAGCAAAGACTTGGAATCAACCCAAATGTCCATCAATGACAGACTGGATTAAGAAAATGTGGCACATACACACCATGGAATACTATGCAGCCATAAAAAAGGATGAGTTTGTGTCCTTTGTAGGGACATGGATGCAGCTGGACACCATCATTCTCAGCAAACTATTGCAAGAACAGAAAACCAAACACCGCATGTTCTCACTCATAGGTGGGAACTGAACAATGAGATCACTTGGACTCAGGAAGGGGAACATCACACACCTGGGCCTATTATGGGGAAGGGGGATGGGGGAGGGATTGCATTGGGAGTTATACCTGATGTAAATGACGAGTTGATGTGTGCTGACGAGTTGATGGGTGCAGCTCACCAATATGGCACAAGTATACATATGTAACCTGCACGTTGTGCACATGTAGCCTAGAACTTAATGTATGATAATAAAAAAATAAAATAAATAAAAAAATAAAAAGTATAAGGAAGGGGTCCAATTTCAGTTTTCTGCATATGGCTTGCCAGTTTTCCCAGCACCACTTATTAAATAGGGAATCCTTCCCCCACTGATTGTTTTTGTCAGGTTTGTCAAAGATCAGATAGTTGTAAATGTGTGGTGTTATTTCTGATGTCTCTATTCTGTTCCATTCGTCTATATTTCTGTTTGGTACCAGTGCCATGCTGTTTTGGTTACTGTAGGCTTATAGTATAGTTTGAAGTCAGGTAGCATGATGCCTCCAGCTTCATTCTTTTTGTTTAGGATTCTTGGCTATGAGAGTTCTTTTTTGGTTCCATATAAATTTTAAACTATGTTTTTTCTAAATCTGTGAAGAATGTCAATGGTATTTTGATGAGGAGAGCATTGAATATATAAATTATTTTGGGCAGTATGGCCATTTTCACAATATTGATTATTTCTATTCATGAGCATGGAATGTTTTTCCATTTTTTTGTGTCCTCTCTTATTTCTATGGGCAGTGGTTTGTAGTTCTCCTTGAAGAGGACCTTCAAGTCCTTTGTTAGTTGTATTCCTAGGTATTTTATTCTCTTCGTTGCAGTTGTGAATGGAAGTTCATTCATGATTTGACTCTCTGCTTCTCTGTTGTTGGTGTATAGGAATGCTTGTGATTTTTTCACATTGATTTTGTATCCTGAGACTTTGCTGCAGTTGCTGATCAGCTTAAGGAGTTTTGGGCTGAGATGATGGGGTTTTCTAAATATAGCATCATGTTGTCTGCAAACAAAGACAATTTGACTTCCTCTCTTCCTATTTGAATATGCTTTATTTATTTCTCTTGCCTGATTGCCCTGGACAGAACTTCCAATACTATGTTGAATAGGTGTGGTGAGAGAGGGCGTCCTTGTCTTGTGCTGGTTTTCAAAGGGAATGCTTCCAGGTTTTGCCCATGCAGTGTGACATTGGCTGTGGGTTTGTCATAAATAGCTCTTTTTATTTTGAGATATGTCCCATTAATACCTAGGTTATTGAGAGTTTTTTCAACATGAAGGGATGTTGAATATTATCAAAGGTCTTTGCTGCCCTATTGAGATAATTATATAGTTTTTGCCATTGTTTCTGTTTCTGTGATGGATTACATTTATTGATTTGTGTATGTTAAACCAGTCTTGCATTCCAGGGATTAAGTTGACTTAATCGTGGTGGATAAACTTTTTGGTGTGCTGCTGGATTTGGTTTTCCAGTATTTTATTGAGGATTTTTGCATCAATATTCATCAGGGATATTGGCCTGAAATTTTCTTTTTTGTTATATCTCTGCCAGGTTTTGGTGTCATCATGATGCTGGCCTCATAAAATGAGTTAGGGAGGAGTCTTTCCTTTTCAAGTGTGTGGAATAGTTTCTGAAGGAATGGTACCAACTCTTCTTTGTACCTCTGGTAGAATTTGGCTGTGAATCTATCTGGTTCTGGGCTTTTTTGCATGGTAGGCTATTAATTACTGCCAAATTTCAGAAATTGTTATTGGTTTATTCAGGGATTTGACTTCTTCCTGGTTTGGTCTTGGGAGCATGTATGCGTCCAGAGATTTATCCATTTCTTCTAGATTTTCTAGTTTATTTTGTGTAGAGGTATTTATAGTATTCTCTGATGGTAGTTTGTATTTCTGTGGGATCAGTGGTGATATCCTGTTAATCATTTTTTATTGTGTCTATTTGGTTCTCAAGTTTCTTCTTTATCAATCTAGCTAGCAGTCTATCTATGTTTTTCTTTTCAAAAAAAAAACAGCTCCTGTATTTATTGATTTTTGAAGGATTTTCATGTTTTTATCTCCTTCAGTTTTACTCTGATCTTAGTTATTTCTTGTCTTCTGCTAGCTTTTGGATTTGTTTGCTTTTGCTTCTCTAGTTCTTTTAATTGTAATATTAGGGTGTCGACTTGAAATCTTTCTAACTTTTCTGATATGGGCATTTAGTGCTATAAATTTCCATCTTAACACTGCTTTAGTTGAGTCCCAGAGATTCTGGTACATTGTCTCTTTGTTCTCATTGGTTTCAAAGAACTTCTTGATCTCTTCCTTAATTTCATTATATACCTGCAAGTCATTCAGGCACTGGTTGTTCAATTTCCATGATGTTGTGTTGTTTTGAGTGAGTTGCTGAATCCTGAGTTCTAATTTGATTGCTCTGTAGTCTAAAAGACTGTTTGTTATTATTTCAGTTATTTTGCATTTGCTGAGGAGTGTTTTCCTTCCAATTATGTAGTCAATTTTAGAGTAAGTGCCATGTGGCACTGAGAAGAAGGAGAAGAATGTATATTCTGCTGTTTTAGGGTGGAGAGTTCTATAGTCATCTATTAGGTCCATTTCATCCAGAGCTGAGTTCAAGTCTTGAATATCCTTGTTAATTTTCTGTCTTCTTGATCTGTTTAATATTTACTGTGGTGTGTTCAAGTCTCCCAGTATTATTGTATGAGAGTCTAAGTCTCTTTGTAGGTCTCTAAGAACTTGTTTTATGAATCTGGTGCTCCTGTATTGGCTGCATATATATTTAGGATATTACCACTTATTGTTGAATTGATTCTTTCACCATTATGTAATGCCCTTCTTTGTCTTTTTTTATCTTTGTTGGTTTAAAATCTGTTTTGTCAGAGACTAGGATTGCAATGCCTGCTTACTTCTGCTTTCCATTTGCTTGGTAAATTTTCTTCCATCCTTTTATTTTGAGCCTATGTGTGTCTTTGCACAAGAGTGAGGTCTCTTGAATACAGCACACCTATGGGTCTTGAATCTTTATCCAATTTTTCAGTCTATGTCTTTTAATTGAGGCGATTAGGCCATTTACATTTAAGGTTAATATTGTTATGTGTGAATTTGACCCTGTCATCATGACACTAGCTGGTTAATTTACACACTAGTTAATGCAGTTTCTCCACAGTTTCATTGGTCTTTATATTTTTGTGTGTTTTGCAGTGGCTGATACTGGTTTTTCCTTTCCATATTTAGTGCTTCCTTCAGGAGCTCTTGCTAGGCAGGACTGATGGTGATAAATTCCCTCATTATTGCTTTTCTGAAAAGGATTTTACTTCTCCCTCACTTATGAAGCTTAGCTTGGCTAGACATGAAATTCCAGGTTGAAAATTCTTTTCTTTAATAATGTTGAATACTGGCTCCCACTCTCTTATGGCTTATAGGGTTTCTGCTGAGAGATTCACTGTGAGTCTGATGGGCTTCCTTTGTAGGTGACCTGGCCTCTCTCTGACTGCCCTTAACATTTTCTTCTTCATTTTGACCTGATGATTATATGTCTTGGGTTTGGTCTCGTGGAGTATCTTAATGGGGAATCTCTATTTCCTGAATGTCAGTATTGCCCTGTCTTGCTAGGTTAGGGAAGTTCTCCTGAATAATATCCTGAAGTGTGTTTTCCAATTTGGTTCCATTCTCCTTGTCTCTTCCAGGTACTCAAATTGGCAGTAGGTTTAGTTTTTTTGCGTAGTCCCATATTTCTTGGAGGTTCTGTTTGTTTCTTTTCATTCTCTTTTATCTAATCTTGTCTGCCTGCTTTATGTCAGCAAGATAGTCTTCCATCTCTGATATTCTTTCTTCCTCTTGATCCATTCAGCTATTGATACTCGGGTATGCTTCACAAAGTTCTCATGTTGTGTTTTTCAGATCCATTAGGTCATATATGTTCCTCTCTAAACTGGTTATTCTAGTTAGCAGCTCCTCTGACCTTTTATCAACGTTCTTAGCTTCTTTATTGGGTTAGAACATGCTCCTTTCCCTCAGTAAAGTTGTTATTACCCACTTTCTAAAGCCTTCTTCTGCCAATTCATCCACCTCATCCTCCGTCTAGTTTTCAGCCCTTCCTGGAGAGATATTGCAATCATTCGGAGGAAAAGAGGCACTCTGGCTTTTTGGGTTTTCAGCATTTTTTCACTGATTATTTCTCATCTTCATGAGTTTGTCTAGTTTCAAACTTTGAGGCTGTTGACCCTGGGATGAGGTTTTTGGGGGACATTTTGTTGACGCTGTTGTTGTTTCTTTTTGTTTGTTTTCTTTCATAGTTAGGTTCCTCTTCTGTAGAGCTGCTGTGGTTTGCTGGAGGCTCACTTCAGACTCTCTGCATCTAGTTTGCTCCTGTGCCTGCAGATGTCACTTGAGGAGGCTCAAGGACAGCAAAGATGGGTTCCTGCTCCTTCCTCTGGGATCTCTGACCTCGAGGGGCACTGACCCAATGCCAGTAGGAACACTACTGTATAGGATGTCTGTTTGGGGGTCTCACCTAGTTGGGTTGCATGGGAAGCAGGACCCATTTAATGAGGCACTTTGCTGTCCCTTGTGCCATGCTCAGGGGAAACCCATTCATCTGGGCTGCCGAGATTCCTCAGAGGTAGCAAGAGGAAAGACTAAGTCTGCTGATCTGCAGAGACTATGGCCATCCCTCCCCCTAGGGGTTCAGGCCCAGGGAGATCAGAGTTCTGTCCCTGAGCTCCTTACGGGAGTTGGCCCTGCAGCTACAGTGTTGACTGCCACTGCTCCCCTAAAAAGCTCAGATGGCTTAGATTTCAGGTAGCCATAGCAGTGGTTATGGTACCCCCTCCCCCAAGAAACTCATAGGCTTAGGCCAATTCTAGCCAAGTGGGTGTTGAGAATCTGTGTGGCTCTGTGGTTGGGGCCCAAGGCCCCGTTGCCTCGGGCTTCCAAGTGGGATCTTCTGATCCATGTCTTGCAGAGTTCTGTGGAAAAAGCACGGTTCCCCAGGCTTGGCAGCCTGCTCACTCACTACCTCCCTTGGCTGGGGGTATGGAATCTTCTGCCCTATGTGGCTTTCAGGTGGACTGCCATACCACACTGCTCTTCCTTCCTCTCTGTGTGTCACGCCAGTCACCTAGTCAGTCTTAATGTCAGAACCTGGATATCTCGGTTGCCAGTGCAGGATTCACATGCTGTTTTGGATCTTTTTGATGAGAGCCTCCGATTGCCTCTGCTTCTAGTTGGCCATCTTAACGCTATGTCTGCTATTTAACAAACTCTACTCTACTCACTCTATGGGGTCCACATGTCTAATTTTTCCTGGTCATGAGATAAGAACTCAGACCTAGCTGAGCCTTTAGCAAAAATTCTGCATCACAATGAGGTCAAAGAAACTTAAACAGAATGAACACAAAGAAAATCACATTATAATCAAATTACTGAAAACCAATGATAAAGAAAAAATCTTAAAAGCACCCTGAGAAAATTATAAGACAGCTTAAAATTTAAGTAACAACTTAAAACATAAATATATGCAGTATAATACTTCCTAAATAATACTGATTTAGTAAGACATGGATACTTTTGATTTTATAACATAGTATCTTTATTTTTGGATATCCATGCTGAAGTACTTAAGGATGAAATATCATGATATCTGAAACTTACTTTCAAACAGTTTGGCAAATTAATATAGATAACTAGCTAGCTAGCTAGCTAGCTAAAGTATTAACAAGGGCACATGGGTGTCCATTGTAGTATGCCTTTAACTTTTCTGCAAGTTTGAGAATTTCATTTGAAATACCATATTCAACTCCCAGGGTCTGAATAGATTTATTTGGTGGGACTTAAACAACAACAACAAAAACCTGTCAGTTTCCCCTGGAGCATATGGGAAGGAGGAGCTACAGGGAGCAAAGAACTGAATACAGTAAAAATCCCCAGGCATTTTCCGAGGTGATTTCTGTCTTCAGTGTTAGTAAACTAATAAAATGTATACGCATATGACCAGCCTGTTTTTCATAAAAGACTATAGTGTATGCTACATATTAATAATGCAGGCAGACCAAGGCAACATGTATGGTTGGAGGAATGTGGAGACAAAGAAAAGAATGAGGAATAAGCTCCCAGAAATCTACAGGAATCATTGGATGATATGTGGTCTCTCATGAGCCTGTGAAATCAGTATTCAGAAATCAAGACACAGCTTGAGTGGGAGCATGAATACCTAGTTTACATTTGTATTACAACTCCCAATACAATTTTTATGAACAAGGGTTTGATGCTTCTTCAACGGCTCTCAAATTCCAACAGAATAAAACTAACATTTTCATCCTGAAGTTATAGCTTCTCAATCAGGTTCCAAATTACCCAAAAGCGTAAGTCACTGTACTTTTCTTAGGACAGAATATGTAAAATTTTCCCAATTGCTGCCTTTTTAAAAAGGAGGTTATGCACGTCCAGTATCTAAAAGGCACACCAGAAATCTTACAGTAAGATTTCTGAAATCACAACGGCTTGTGTTAGCAGTGAAACAACTTAAAAAAGGGATAAGCAGTTTCTTAATAAACTCCCTTCATATACAAAGAAAACTGAAGAGTAAAGAACCACCTCTTCTCTAAAACATACTAGTAGAGGTCAGAGCTCTTTAAAGGCAGGGATTACATCTGAGTTCTGTCTGTATTCATCACATTGCCAACTAAACATAGTGTTTTTACCTTTAGTAGTCAATTGGAAAATGTTTGCTCACTGATAAATGAATAAATCTGCATTGATGCTCTCAAATTAAAATGCTTTAAGAAATAAGAAAAAGTAAATGTGAGAAGCGTATGGACAAGCAAATCCCACAGCCAACTGAAGGGTACAACCCCTGACAATAAGACATACACATTAAAATAATAGCATTAATAATGCTGCAATAGCCTATGAAAGCCAAGCAAGGGATTAATTGAACCCATAAGTTAATTGTAAAATAAAATATAGAAGCAGAGAAAAGCAAATAATTTAGACTGAGGTTTTTTGTGTGTGTTTGGGCACATTATAGCATTTTGTGTGTGTGTGTGCAAGGCTGACCTAAATAAGTAGTAATATACTAATTTCGACTTTCCTTTTCTCTCACTGTATTTTGCATTTGTGTGTGGATTATTTTGAAGTTCTTTGGATATACCTTCCTAACAACACAATCTCTGCAGAATTCCCAATAAAATGTTTCCCAATCCCTACTTTTTAAAAAGAGACTATGCATGTCCAATATCTAAAAGTTACACCAGAAATCTTAGAATATGATTGATTTCTGAAATCACAATGGCTT
Organism: Theropithecus gelada; assembly: GCF_003255815.1. Taxonomy (NCBI): domain Eukaryota; kingdom Metazoa; phylum Chordata; class Mammalia; order Primates; family Cercopithecidae; genus Theropithecus; species Theropithecus gelada. The sequence goes on from NC_037681.1 coordinate 104,611,426, forward strand.
GAGTTAGCAATAAAACAACTTAAAATATTTATCTTTGGAGGAGAAAATTTTAGATGTTTAGAGGTTTACTGAAGCCAAAGAAGCTCAAAGATAACCTTAACTTCACATTGAGAAAAACAGCATTTTGTTAAAGGGACAGGCAAAATTAGATGACTATTCTAATTGTATTTTAAATTCCACACCTAGCTCCAGCACATTTTTGAAAACCATGTAAAGTAAAATACTTGGACAGAACAGTCTTATTAATAACAGTCACCTTACTAATGACGTTTCTAGAAACCTCAAGTTACTAATACCTTGCTCTAGAACTCTTTAAGATCTATTAAAAGAGGACTTACAACTTCCCATTTAGCCTATTTCATGTCCATTAGTGGCACTAAGTTCTCTCAGCAGACCGTACAACTATCTAATACCATATTATTTATTGGCTTATGTATTTGTTGTATCTTTCTACCAATCTACAATGTAAGTTCCATGAAAGCAAGCATTTTGTTCATTCATGGTTGATTCTCAATTTTTACAAAACATTTCTGGTTTACAATAAACGCTCTATAGATATATTTCTGTAGATTATTATAAGTGCTTATAAATAAATGGTCTAAAGGGAAATTTACTGAGAGAAAGATGTGAAAACGAATAAAGATAAGTCCCTCATAGAGTTGCGATAAAACTGGAACACACTTATTTAATGCTGTTATCTTTATAAATTGTTAAAGCACTTTAGAGAGTTATTTGCAAATGCAAATCAAGAGAAATTCCTGAATTTCTACTCCTAGAAACTTATCTAATAAAAACTGCTCTACAGAAAACAAAATAATGTAATGTTGATATTCTAGACAGTACTTATTTCTAAATATGAAATATACAAAAACAATATAAATGCTCAGCATCAGGATAATAAAGTATTCTACATCAACCTGATAAAACATTATGTATCATTAAAATTATTATTATTATTAAATATATGTGGGTATGTGGAAGGTATAGATGGCACCACTGAGACAGAGGGTAGAATTTGAATTACCATGCAACTGAAATATCTGTTAGTGTTGTGTGGAAATTCCAGAGATAAAAGGGACAAGGTACTGAATATGAGTTATGGAATGCCCTCAGAATCATTTGAAATGAAGAAGTCCATAAAACACCATTCTCCCATGAGGAGAACTAGTGGAATGCCTGCCCCCAATTCTATTTGTTTTTACCCTTGGCACCACTGACTTCTCTCCCTTTGAGTATGAGATGGTTGGTTTCTCCTTTGGGTAAGCTGCCTTTTTACTTTATTGAGGTGCGAATTTATGGCTTTTCACATACACCTCTGCCAATCTGTCTTCGGGCATACAGTAACTTTGTCATGGAAATCACTAAACTACCTCTCTGACCACACGGAGACTGGGCTATGACACACGTAAGCTGGATTCTACCCAGATAACATAGAAGCCGTGTCTCTTAGTGTGGGAACAGAATACCCACACTAAGCATCCAGGTTAGAGAGGCAGCTGGTCTCTCTCCACAGTGCTACTTCAAGCCTTGTCTAGCTTAGCTTCCTTTGTTTTATAGGCTGTCCCTCATTGGCTCTCACTGGAAAGTTCTGCAGCTGTGCCACACGTAGTTCCTGCCACTGATTTCCAGATTGTGGCTTTTCTTCTAGGTGACAGATATTCAAATAACTATTTTGCTTTTCATTTTAATGAAAAAGAATTTAAGTTAATAAAGGATATAATTTTGTTAATTTTAGCAAATTTTAAAAGATATAGAAAATATCTGGAGTTTATGAAATTAAAAGATTCCTGGAAATATGCCAGAATTAGCAATTAAGATAATTTTTCTTTTCTGATCATGGGAGTTTTGTGTGTTTCATGACAGAAAATATTGACAAGAGAATAAAAGGTGCCACTGAATTAAAAAATTATGTCATTTAACTATTGCACTATTTCTTCTTTCTGCATAATGATTTAGTTTGCCATAGATACATTTTCGTCTTGTAAATGTGATAATTATGTCTCTTACTATGTTATCATTTCTTATACACATCATTTTAATGTGTGTATCAATTAATATTTAATCACTTTAATATTTCATAACTTTGCCTACCTATATTAAGATTATATTTGTTCATGAAGACTCTCTGTTTGTTTTACATTTAACATCCACGTTAATTTGTATTTTATATTAGCAGTGAAGAATAAATTTAAAAGTAGAATTACCAGATAAAACATAGTGACTATTTAAAGTCTCATTGTTATGTTGTACAGTTGTTTTCCTAGAATTCTGTTCTTACTCCTGGCATTTGCATTGAGTCACCTCCAGGAGATATTGAAGAATGTGACAATAAGTAAGTTTGCAATAGCAACTCTTAAAGTTGGTCTGCCCACCAAGCAGATACTTCAGGATGATATTCTGTTTAACCTTATTTACTATATGTATGAAAAACTCAACTTGGTTACAAATTCCCATGCATATAAGATAAAAATATACTTTCTTTCCTAAAAACATAGTAATCTGCTTGTCTTAGATAAAATTTTCTATTTCCTCATCTAAATTATTTTGTTTTACTGAGCCTACATAGTAGAAACTCAGTAAGTCAGTCTTTCTTATGCATAACACATGAAAAATTAGTGTTCATTACCCTGCAAAGAACCCAGAGATACATTTTCCTTGGCATGTTTTTTTTTTTTTTTTTTTTTTTAATGGCTTTATATGGCTTGCCTATTGGTTCAGCCACCCATTCCATACTTCTTGTTACTATCAGGGTGACCAACACATTGATGTTATTTGCTCAGCCCCTGTAGGCACATGAGGTAGCGAATGCTGAGCAAACACACTATTCATTAATTCAATATTTGTTCTAATTCTTTGTTCAGAAAGCATAGCCATTTCAGGCATTGGGTTAATTTTTTTTTATTTTTATTATTTTGAGCTCCTTGCGTCTACTTTCTGAAGTCTTTCAAATTTGAGGCACGTCCAAATTCAAGTGTGCAGGTTTTCAAATTATCTTTCAACTCCATCCACAAGCTTCCTCTTAGCAAACTTCCTCACAAGCCCATGGGGTAAAGTTTCTTTTATTAGGGTTGTCATGGGTTTAACATAAAACTTCAAATTAAGACCTGTTTACCTCAGATCCTATTACTTGATTCATCAAGTTTGACTTTCAACAAAAAACTACAAAGCATGCTAAAAGTTAAGCAAAAGAAACAGTCAAGAAACATAAAGCAAGCATCAGAACCCAGCTTTGATATAACTGGGATTTTGGAATTATCAAACAAAAATTTGAAATAACTATTATTCATACGTTAGAGGCTCTCAGAGAAAAAGTGAGTAACATTCAAAAACAGATAGGCAAAGTAAACTGAGGGATGGAAACCCAGAAAGAATAAAAAAGAAATGCTAGAAACCAAAAACACTGTAAGAGAAATAAAGAATGCCTTTGATGGACTGACCAGTATACTGATCATGGCTAAGGACATAATCAGTGACCTTAAAAATATATCAAGAGTCTTCCCAAAATGAGATACAGAGCGAAAAAAATAATGAATAGGGAAAAAATCATAATATCCATGAACTTTGGGACAATTTTATTGGAATACCAGAAGTAGAAGAGAGAAAGGAAGAGAAGAAATACTTTAAGTACTATAATAATGGTTGAGAATTTTTCAGAACTAATGACAGACACAAAAATCACATATCTAGGAAGTTTATATAATACCAATCAGGATAAATACCATAAAATCTACAGCTGGACATACCATATTCAAACTGCAGAATGCCAAAGACAACATGAATATCATAAAAGAAAGAACTGATAATTCAAATGAACAGAAATTCAGTATAAATATTTGACCTGAGCAGCATCATCAATTAACTTGATTTCATTGATATTTATGGAATATACCATCCATCATCCAACAACAGTTGAATACATGTTCTTATCAAGCTCACATAAAACATTCATCAAGACAGACCACATTCTGTTCCATAAGACACATCTTAAAAACTTTTAAAAAATAGAAATCATATAAAATGTGCTCTCAGACCACAGTAAAATTCAACTAGAAATCAATAATAGAAAGACAGCTGAAAAAAAGACCAAATATTTGGAGATGAACAACACACTTCTACATAATACATGCATTAAAAAAAAGTTTTAAGAAAAACCTTTTTAAATATTTTGAAATAAAGAAAATAAAAATAAAACCCATAAAATTTTCACCGAGGTACAGTGAAAAAAATACCTAGAAAGAATTTTATAACATTAAATGCACATATTAGGAAAAAAAGGAAAAATCTAACCAATAATTTTAAAGTCTACCTTAAGAATCTAGAGAGAGAAGAGTAATATGCCTAAAACCTACAGAAGAAAATAAATAAATAATTTTGGAATTATCAAGCAAAAATTTGAAATAACTATTATTCATATGTTACAGGCCCTCAGAGAAAAAGTGAGTAACATTCAAAAAAATTGAAAATAAGAAATCAATACAGACAATTAATGAAACCAAATCGTTCCACTGAAGAGACTAAAAAAATTGGCAAGCCTCTAGGCAGTCTAACCAACAAAAATGAGACAAGATAAAAGTTACTAACATCAGAAATAAACTTTATCAAGAATCAGCCCATAACTTTATTGGCTTCTTATTCTAATAGAAGAATAAAACGAGTAAAGTATATCGGTCCTGAAAATTACGCAGAGGAGCAGGGAAGGATCTCGCTAATATTCTCGTTCAAAAGCTCTTAAGAGAACCATGGGAATGTGTTTTTATTGTAACAATAGCTTATGTAGAAGCAGAACAAGAGATTCTGAGTTCCTTGTTTTACAATACAGAAATACGATTTTGTATTCACGAAGCTCTAGTGCCATGATCAGTTTGGTGGATATAATTCCCACAGCGTTTAAGTTCTGCTGTAGAAAAGGAAGCACTTTCCAAGCTCCATTCCCTCCCTCCTTTCTCCAGAGGGTATTTTGTAAATTACAGCTTCTGCACACTGCATAGTTCCCTTGTGGCCTGCTATAGTGAACATAGTTCTTCAAAGTGCATAATAACTCCCAAGTTGCAGTTTAAGCAGTAGGAAATTAGAATGAATTATGGAGAATGAAAATGCCCCCAGTGTCTTGCTTTTCTTGCAGGGAGGAAAGGGTGGCCCTTTAATGGTACCAGATGTGGTACAAACAGCACCAACCATCAGACTTGTTTCCCACAGCTTCCCAGCATAAAAACAGATCTCAGAGACAGACTCTGAGTAAGACAAAGGGACCTTTTTTTTTTTCACTCAGATTTTTTGTACCTGATTTGCAGATATCATTATTCTGGCAGTGCTTTCCTCACAAACGGAAGTCACCGAAGTGGTTTAAAAATGCAAAAGCACTTTTGAAGCGTCTTTCTAGTTTCGTTGTTTAAAGGCCCAAATCTTCTCACTTAACAGTGAAATCATCAGTATATTATATTTGTGTGGTTTTGTTTCTAAAAAACCACAGCTGGGGTTACTCTGGCAATAAAAGACAAGTCATATCAGGAGACTAGTGGTTAGCAGTGCTAAATAGATGGGCAGCAATGAGATCCCTCAAATGCGACACTGGAAATTCACCAACATTATCAGCAGTACTGAAGAATAATGTCGGGAATACTTATATCAACACCATGTAAACACCATGTAACTTGGAAAAAAAGTTTCCTGGGAACAAAAAAAGGAAATGTGACTGTGGGCAAGATAAGAGTTGGGATTTAGAGATGAGAAGGGAGTTTTCCTCATTTCATTCTACTTTGGTAGGAAATGATTGTCTCTCAGTACAACATTGCTGTCGCCCACTGTTTCTTCTTGACCTCCTAAGGCTCATCCTACTCTACATCCTGCTTAACAGCATCAGGTTGTCTCTGTCAACGAAAAGGGTCGAATTCTGTTAAAAATTTGAACAGATTTAGTCTGAGCCAAACATGAGTCACCATGGCCCATGACACAGCCCTGAGGAGGTCCTAGGAACATGTACCCAAGGTCGTCCGGATACAGCTTGGTTTATACAATTGAGGGAGACATGAAACTTCAATCAAATACATTTAATAAGTACAGACTTTCTAGTTTGTCCAGAAAGTCAGGACAACTAGAAGCAGGGGGAGTTGAGCTTATAGGTAGATTTTAAAATTTTCTAGTTGACCATTGGTTGAGTTTATCTAAAGACCTGGATCAACAAAAAGAAATGTCTGAGTAAAGATAAAGGTTTATGGAGACCCAACTTCTTATTTGCAGGGGATGCCTTCAGCTAGTAGGCTTCAGAGAGAATAGTTTGTAAAATGTTTCTTATCAGGGTTAAAATCTGTGTTGATGTTAATTCCAAAGAGGTATAATGAGGCATGTCTGACTCCTTTCTGTCATGGCCTGAACCAGTCTCTCAGGTTAAATTTTAAGAGTGCCCTTGGCTGAGGAGAAAGTCCATTCAGATGGTTAGGGGCCTTAAAATTTTATTTTTGGCTTATACTTCCAAAAATGATGGTGACTCAAGATCCCAGCTGTCTACCAACTTCCAGTGCTTTAAACTAGGCAAACTATTTGGCGATATGCAGACTACTCACCCTTGCCTTTAGTCTTCTATCTTTGCCCTGTCAACACTCTTCCATTGTGTGGCCTTCTTGTTTCTTATTAAAGTATATTTTTTCCTTTGTTATATCCCTTAAGACTTGATTAGGGATTTTTCATATATACTTTTCTTTCATGATTTTAAAATAAAATGCATTTATTATATTTTTTGAAATAAATAATGCACTAACAGTAGAAATGATACATCCCACAAATTTTTCAAATCAGATCTCATCTTCTGTCACAACAAATGATTCTATTATTTTTGATTCATTCAAAATGTCCTTTTTTATGTTTATTTGAAGAAATACAAATATATAGTCTTTTTCCCCTTTTATCACATAAATGGTTGCATACCATACATATTGTTCTTCACTTTGCTTTTTAAAATTTACTAATATGTTTTGGAGATATTTACATGCGGTACATAAAGAACTTTATTCTATTTTATGTTTCATAATATTCCATTGCAAATATAGACCATTTCATAATTTTATTTCATGCTTACTGATGAACTTTTGCTATTAAGATTTTGGTATCAGAAATAATGCAACAATGAAAAGCCTTAACATACATCAATTTGCATGGGTGCACATTTGTGAAAGAAATCCTATATTGGTCTTCCATTGCTGCCTAACAAATTACCACAGATTTAGAGACTTAAAACAACACATATTTATTATATCATAGTTTCTGTGAGTCAGGAGTTCATCATGGAGTGTAATTTAGTCCTCTACTCAGGTTCTGGAAAAGCCATAATTAAGGTATCAGCATAGCTGTGTTGCCACCTGGAATCCAGAATCCTCCTCCAGGCTCACTCAGGTTGTTGTCAGAATTCAGTTCCTTAGAGCTGCAGAACTCACGCAGCCAGCAGAAGAGTCTCTGGTGCCTGCTAGGTAATACTTTCCCTATATCTTTTTTTTTAAAGAGCTTCATTAAGTCAGTCCCACCCAGGATCATTTTGCCTTTGATTAACTTAAAGTTCACTGATTAAAGGCCTTAATTAAATCCACAAAATAGCTTCACCTTTGACTTAAAACATAATAAAATCACTGGAGTAATAACCCATTTTTTAACAGTATTTTATTGGTTAAGAGGAAAGTTACAGGCCTTGCCTGCACTCAAGAGGCATGAACATGGATCACTGGGGCGTTTCTTAGACATCTGCCAATCACAAATACATTCCACAAAGTAAAATAGTGGAATCAATTGCAATTTTGAAGGAAATTTGCCAAAGGGCCTCCCTACAAATTACACTTTCAATAACAAAACATTCCTATTTCCTCATGGGCCTCACCAGTACTATGTGCCAATAAATTCTCGAATGATATCACAATTTATAGGTCGATTAGGGATTCTTGATATGGTTTTTCTTTCTTTTATTATAAGTGAGATCTAGTAGCTTTTAATATATTTAAATATTACTAAAGTTATTTTCATTAATACTCATTTCTTCTTTTTTCTCTCAGTGGGTTAGTTGTCTTTATGTTATTGATTTGAGAAGATTTTTAAATATTTGTGTGTTAATGGGACTTGCAAACATTTCTTGTAACTTTACAAGTTTGTCATTATTTTTTGACTTTATCTTTTTTCTTTTGGAACCATGTAAAAGTTTATGTATTTATGTTATCAGATTCATAGTTTTTGTGTGCATGTGTGTGGTTTGTTGAGTTTGAGCAACTGTTGACAATGAAAAAATAATTGAAAACATTTTCTTGTATTTGTGCCTTTATGAATTTATATTTACATAGTCTTTGTGTTGGGAATTTTTTCATAGTTTATTTTCAATATGAATATATATTTTTCAATAGGCTGTGCTCACCATTTATTGCTTAATTTGTCTTTACTTGAATTTAAATAACCTCTTATGGAAAACTATGTTTTCCAAGATGGCACAATTTTCTTAAAGTGAAACCTTGACATTATTTCTTTGAGAGCAAGGGTCTATATTCTCTACCCTGCACTTAAGAGGACCTTTGTTAACTGCCTCAGCTAATAGAATAAGGTAGAAGGGATACTGTGTGATTTACAAAGATGGTTAATGAAAGGCAATATGACTTCTACCTGGCATTTCAATTCAGGAAATGTGCCTTTGGAGCTTGAGCCACAAAGTAAGAAGTTCATCTACTTTGACACTGATGTGGTGGAGAGACCATACAGACAGAGAGAGAGAGAGAGAGATGCATGTACAGATAGAAAGAGACGCATATGGATCTCTGACTTCTCTACTACCCAGCTTTTAGCGCAGGCACCAGACATATAAGTGAATCCACCTTTGACATGACCCAGGACTAGCCAATCAGAATCACACAACTAAGATGCCCCCACATCTGAACTCACAGAGATTATAAGTGATGATAAACAATCGTAATTTTAAGGCACTAAATTGTGTGGTGATTTGCTACACAGGAATAGTAACCAAGTTATTCCTCTATAGTAACCAGATTACTCCTCTATCATATGCCAAATTTATGTCTGAATTTGTGTATATGTATGGCTTTAACATTCTGTTCGACTGTCTGGCTTATCAATTCATGCACCATATTGTACAGTTTTAATTACAGAAAATTTAAAATATTGGGTTTTACTATTCAACAGTATTATTCCCCCTGTATTGATCTCACTGTTTCAGAGTGTTTCTGAACATTTCCTGAATTTTTTAATAAAAACTTTACATTCACAATTTGTAGTTTAAAAAACATAGATATTCTAATTAAATTAGAGTAAATGTAGTACTCTATGGGGAATATTGCTATGCTCATTCTTTTAAACTCTAAGAATGTGTTATATTTTCACATTTGTTCAAATTGTCCTTAATATCTTTCAGTAGCATTTGAAAGTTTTTTTCATATATTTCTTAAAATTTTTTAAAGTTTATTGCCTAATGCTATGGCTTGAATGTGTCTCTAAAATTCAGCTGTTGTTACTGTGACAGCATTAATAAGTGAGGCCTTTAAGGGGTGATTAGGTCACGACATCTCCTTCCTACTTAATGGGGTTAAGGCCCTTATAAAATAGGCTTTCTTCAGTGTTTGGCTAGCTTGCTTTCTTGCTCTTTCTCTTTCTGCCCTTTAAGAAGACAATAAGAAGGCCCTCATCAGACAAGAAGTGCCAGTTGCCTTGATTTTAGACTTTCCAATCTTCAAAACTGTGAGAAAACAAATTTTCCAAGACAAAGAATTCCAATCTTAGGAATTCTGCAATAGAAACACAAAATATACTAAGATAACTGAAGTATTTTCTGTTATATTATCATCTAACTTTCATTAAATGAAGTATTTTTTGTTATTTTATCATCTAACTCACATAGATTGTACACATAAATGCTACTGGATGCTATATACTATTTTTACAATCTTACTATTACATAAATCAATGTAAGTTTTCTTGTGATATGTGGGCTGCTTTTATTAAAATAGTACTCCTAGTTTTGTTACCAGACCTATTCAAAATCTTGAACTTCTATTTGTCTAATCGCAATAGATAATGAAGTCAAAGATAAATAATGATAATAGAAGGCATCTTTCTTTTGCCCTTCTCTTTAGCAAAAATGTTTTTAGGATTTCCCTATTCTTCCCTATTGTCTTTGGAAGAAAAGATATCTTTTAAATGTTATAAAAACATCTACATATTCATAACTATTAACTGTGTTTAATAACTGAGTCATTATTAACTATTTTGTTTTAACATGCTATCCTAAAAATATGACTGTGACCAAACGTCTGGCCCTTTTCACATCAAACATTGAAGAGATACACTTCACTGACCAAATCCACATGCAGAGACCATATTCAGATTTTTCTATTTGTGATCTGTAACCCTTGGCCCCACTCAATGGCACAGGATACTGGATTACCCACATATTTCTATTGCAGACTCTTACCTATTCAAATATTACCACATGTACAAAAATAATCTTTATCCCTGTTAAATGCCCATATCTTCAAGTTGTTCCTATAAGAGACACATTAAAGCCTGCAGTCATCTGGTGGCCTTCAAATTGTACTGAGTGGTATTTAAATACAGTACGTAAATGTAAGGAGGCAATGTCTCCTTTCCTCCTTTCCAAGAACTTAGTATGTATTTTTGAGAAACACTGTATTTGTTTAAAGTATTAAGTGAGTGGCATATTGAAAATATTTAAAATTCATGAGGATTCTATTCACATCAAATGCAGGAATTGGGTTTTAATACTCCAAGAAATTTTCTATGCCAGGTTGCAAGAAAAAAAACGATTATAAAATTCAGCATTGCATATCCTGGTATAACTTGGGGGAATTATCTATTTTACCCAGATTTCAGCAATTTATAAATAGAGATGACAAAGGAGATAAAAGAATGCTTTAGATGCAAATAGCTACATGTGTTTAATGAGGACATTAGCCTCACTGTGAGGTACCTTGTGAATTTCAATAACCTGCCCTCGGGTAAGACTATTCAAATCATACACAGGCAATATCATTTCTACATTTTTTTTCTTAAAATGTTCAGATTTCCATAGTTTCTTTAGGAATAGTTACCAATTATTCAAAGCGTTTGCTTTCAGCAATTAAACAATCTAAAATATATTCTTTCCATTACAGAATTATATCACCTAATTAACTGTCAGTGAGTATAACTCTCTGCAATAACACTGTGGTCTTTCATCTATTTAATGATAGTCACCAACTCCTTTCCCTTCTTTGTACTAAACACAACTCTATATATTTTGTCATATGAGCTTTCTTACTTAGTTTCATTATTTAATTTAGTAATGTTCAATGAATGCCTAATTTATAACAGGAACTATTTAATGTCTGGGAATACAGTGTAACTAAAAAGGGAGGGTCCCTACTCTCACAATAAATATTTGTCACGTAAATAAAGGCGTAAATAAAGCTAGAAATAAATGCCTGGTTGTTATTTTTTGTTGAAGTCAGGGATTGTTCCTTTTTCATATTTGCAGCCTCTTTGCCTAAGTTTGTCTCTATTGTTTAATAAGCATAAATGTGATTAATAAGAATATGATAGAATAGCATCCAAACAAATGCTTAGTAGGCAGAACCAGTGGCTAAATTTAATGCTAGTTTTATTTCGATAATTAAATGGAAAAGGAAGATAACAAAGATAGCTGGAGTTTTGTTGGTGTGTGTATGTGTGTGCGCATGCATGTGTGTATGTGTGTGTGTGAGTGAGAGAGAGAGATAAAGGAGAAAATGAGAGAAAAACAGAGCACAAAATTAATCATTCTTATGGATATACAGCTGAGGAGAGTAGGCATAAACAGAAAGGAGCAAAATAATGTGAGAACTGACAATAGGAAGCAGTCAACTTTTCAGGGGGGTAGAGAAACAAAATTGTATGTTGTCATTGTATTTAAATGAGCAGTGCATTTCAAGCACCAAATGCTGGTCTACAGGGTCTACCGAAGCAGATATAATAGACAGATTTAGAAGAAGCTGGAGAAAATATTTTCAGATCTCATATGATGTCACAGGTTACTTTGAGAACCCAGGTTTTTGGTAGTTTCATATGTGTAAGATTTGCCTTTCCAACAAATTGAAAGCACCTTCCATAAGGGCACATACCACAGTTTGATTTTATTCAAATCCTTTACAACTACTAACATACAGATGTTGTCAGATAGTGTTTGTTTCTTGAAGACAGGCTGACTCACCTCCACCATTAGTCACCTCACTTTACTGTCTTTTATATCGCCTGACTTTTCCTACTTCATGAATTTATGTTGTTTTTTAATTGCCAGGATGACTGTATATGCTAAAATTCTAATTAGTTTCTTTATCCTTTACTTTCTTTTTATCCTCACCTTTGGAAATCTAAATCCTTATGAAGATTAGTGATGAGAGTGGGTTCTTTCTGTTCATTAAAGCTGGATCTACACAAAACAAGTTAGATATGGAGATGAGTTGGAGTCTCTAGCATATACAGAATAGATTTTAAAAACATTTTTTAGCAGTTTGAAGTTGACTTTATTTACTAAAATGTCTAACACTGACAAGTAAGGCAGTATGTTATAACGTCCCTGCATTTAAATAACAGTGTAAATTGACTAAGAAGCACCTAGAAGGGACATGCCTCATCAATGGTCACATAAGTCACTCTTACGTACATTCCTCCAGTCCCATTCCTGGTCATTCTATCACCTACCGCTCACTCATGCTTATAATTATATAACTCTTATTTCCTATGCCTCAGTTATAATATTTGAACTCTGCCGTTTTCCTGAGAATCTTCTCCTTGGTACCTTTATTCAATAAACCATACCCATTTCTCTGTTTTTTGTTTTGTTTTGTTTTGTTCCTGTCTTGATACCTTGTGGATTGTTTCTGAAGCAGCAAAAATGATCCAAAACAAGAACTGGGAATTTATAATCCTTCAAAAATTCTTCTTCACTCTGCTACTGATGTCAGAAATTTTAATTTTCAGGAATGTGCTGTCCACTCTGTTTATTCAGATTAATCCACATTTTAGGCCAGGCATTGGCTTATTGGTTTCAAATTCTTTCAAATGCTTGTCCATTACTATATCTCCTATGCCATTATATCAAGTCAGTCTGGTTCCTGACACATTAACCCTTTTCAGGCTGCTATATTCTGCAAGTCGTCCGTTAATATTTGTGTGAGATGACTTGAATATGTTACCCAATTATGCATTCATTCACCATATGTTGACAAAACATTTATTCTAGACTACAAGGATTCCGAAAATGAAAACATGTGAAAGAAGTGAAAACACTATAATAAAAAACATTGATAGAGAAAGTAATAATTGAGCTGAATCTTGAAACAGGGTCCAGTACTTTTCAAGTAGTAAGTGCACAGAGAAAAACATTGAAAAATATGAACTATGTTTTTTTCCTTGATGTAGATGTATTAGGTGTTCTTGAGTTGCTATAGGTGTTCTTGAGTTGCTATAAAGAAATACTGAAACTGAGTACTTTTAAAGTAAAGAAGTTAGTTAGCTCATGGTTCTGCAGACTGTATAGGAAGCATGGTGTCAGGCATCTGCTTGGTTTCTGATGAGGTCTCTGGAAATTTTCAATCATAGTAAAAGGCAAAGTGCAAGCCAGCCTCTCACATGACAGGAACAAGAGAAAGAGACATTGTGGATGGAGGAGGTGCCACACTTCACAATTACCAGATCTCATGATAATTCACTCACTGCCATGAGGAAAGAACCACGAGGATGGTACTAAACCATTCATGAGAAATCCATCCCCATGATCTGATCACCTCCTATCAGGCCTCAACGCCAATACTAGAGATTACAATTCAACATGACATTTGAGTAGGGACAAACATCCAAACTGTATCAGTAGGATTAAGCAAACTTTTGTGTTTTTTATAATAAATATATAATTTCCAATTTGTTTTATAAAGTATCAAATTTTATAAGCACAGAACAAATAATATTAGAAGAAAATGAAGTCAAAAGAAAAAATAAATAGTTTTTAAAAAGAACACCTCAGGATCAGGAAGGGATAGATGAAGATGGAAGAGTAGGTCTCTGCAGCAATTCTAGTCTTCAGAAGCATCAATTTGAAGAATTATACAGCTTTTTACTGTACATAAAACAGAGAGAAGTTCTGAGAATAATGATTAATATATTAAAAATATTAACTAATAAAATACCCACACTATGATAGGGGCATGTAAAATAAATCAGGAACCAGCTAAAAGAGTTCCCCCTAGCCAAAGCTGGAACAATTTTAACATCAAAATATAACAGGTAGTATTGGATTATAACGTGATGTGTAAAATAAATATCTATGAATCAATTCTGATTATGTGTGTATACACGCACAAACACACACTCTTGGCTTCTCTCCATAGACCTCAATGGTTTATGAGAACAGTTAGCAGAAAGGATAAGACAGGAAAATATGTCAATCATCGTGAAGGCATAGGGGAAAATTTGAGATAATTGAGAAATTATACAAGCACTGCATGGATCCTGCCTTCCTATTTTCCGTATAGAATATAATGCTTAAGATGCTAAAAGAAGAGAAGCAGGCCTCATCACTCTAATAGTAAATGTGAAGACTCATCCTTGGTGATGGGCAGGAAACTCCTGGGCCCAGGCCATTAGAGATCCACTACTAGTTGGGGAGGGGCAGCACCACCACAATCTAGGAACGCAGCAGCTAAGACAGGGACTGCACCAGAGCAATAGAGAATGCTACACTACATCCACCTGGCTTGCAAGTGTTTGAGTAACATGTAACAGCAGGGTTACTGAGGACATAAGCTTGGGACATGAGCATGAGAAGAGGGCACCTCTGAGCTTAAGGTACAAAGAGAATTTCTAAAGTTGAGGGTAGAACAGACATTGAAGGAAACCCTCTGACAAACTGTTTGGTCCTCATCTTAAACAGAATGTAACTTAGAGGACTTTGAGGCCTATATTGCACTGAAGGTAACAATAGTGAAAACAAAGTCTAAACCCAGCACAGTATCTGACTTGATGGACTAAACCCTACCCTCAACAAAAACCCAGCCCAAAAAAAAAAAAAAAAAAATGTCCATTTTGAGTCATGAATGTTATATCTCAGTTTCTGTTGCCCTCACACAAGATGCCTGGAATTAAACCAAAACTTAAAACATGCAGAAGGAAATAAGAAATAAAACAACATACTGCAAATGAGAAGCGAATCCTCCAAACCAGATTTGTGGTTCAGACGTTGGAGCATCTAGATGGAAATTTAAGATAACTATGATCAATATGTTAAAGTTTCTATTGAAAAAGCTAAACATCACACATAAAAAAACTGGGGACTCCAGCCAAGAAGTTCAAAGAGAAGAGAGAGAAAATGGATTGAAATAAATATTTCAAGAGATGATGACTGAAATTTTCCAAATTTGATGTAACATAGACCACTTAGGCTGTCATAAAAAAACAATATAGACTTTGTAGTTTGTAAACAACAGAAATGTATTTTGCATGGTTTTGGAGGCTGTGGAGTCCAAGATCATGTTGCTGGCAGACTCAGTATGTGGTGAGGGTCTCTTTCCTGGCTCACAAATTACACTTTATCACTGCGTCCTCACATGGTTGCAGGGGTGGGCAAACTCCCATCGGGCTCTTTTATAAGGACACTAACCCCATTCATGGGCAGAGGCCTCACAACCTGATCCCTTCCCAAAGGCTCAACCTACTGACACCATCACCTTGTGGGGAAGGATGTTAACATACAAATTTTAGGGGACACAAACATTCAGACCACAGCAGCCACCAAATCACAGACCTATGAAGCCGTGGGACTACCAAACATGATAAACACCAACTAAGTAAGGACTTAAGTTTCAAATTAGTAAATAAACAGAAAAAGAAAGAGCCAAGATATATCACATACAAACTGCTGAAAACAAAACATAAAAAGAAGATCTTGAAGTCAGCCAGCAAATAAAATACATATTCCCAACAGAGAAACAAAGAATATTAGAGTTCTCATCAGAAGTTATGCAAGCCAAAGGCAATGGTATAATGCTTTTAAGTGCTGAAAGATGGGAAATCTGTTGGCCTAGAATTCTATATCCAGTGTAAATGCCTTTCAAAAAAAATTTTTAAAAGTATTTTTTCAGGCAAACTAAAAAAGATAATTCTTTGATCATACATTTTCACTATAAATAGTATTAAATAAAAATTTCAAACAAAGTGAGTATCAGACTGCGACTTGGAACTGCAGGCATATACATACATACACACATACATATAAATGAAGTGTTAGAAATTACATAAATGATGGTAAATATAAAATTCAGTTATTTCTTACATTCAGCTAGTTGAAAAACTATATCTAATCAAAAATAATAGTAACATATATATTTATGGCATATGTAAAAGTGAAAAGTGTGAGAATAATTGCACAAAAATGGGAGGAATTGGTAGTCTCTGAGAGATCCTCACATTATACTTAAAGTTGTATATTATTCTAAGGTAGACTATAGCTAATTAAACACGTATAAACTAAGCCCTAGTCAACCAATACAGAGGAGTTAAAGGAAGTGAGATATATGTCACACTCGCCTCCTCCTGCTGTGTGTGCAGAGAGAGCAATCCTCATTTCAAGGGAAAAAATGTTCAGAAGCTTTAGGATTTATCTTGGTGATTTACTATATATTCATAAACCTTCAGGAGGTAGCTTTCAGCAAGCAGAAAATTAACCTGCAGCCTAGTAGAGAAAATCAAGGAGGGGCCAACACTAAGTATTGTATGGAAGAGCACGACTCAGTAACTAATGTAGGGCAAAATACCTTCCTTTCCCATATACACTAAGGTAAACCCTAAAAATTGACACAGCTGCAAAGGACACTTAAGGCAGAAGGTCTGCATTTTATGAATCACAGAAGTTGTTTTCATAAGTGCTGTGTATCCATGAGGCACTGATTAGGAAAGAGGGAGGGAGAGCATCCTTGCTGTGCTGCCTTCGAAATATGAAATAGTTCAGCAGGCTTGCTTTCCTTAAAAGACACCTTTCCATCTTAAGATGTGAATAGCCAGAGCTGCTACAACTATTTCCAGGTTTGGGTTAGAGTCATATTTAGATCTTTTAGATCTGTATAAGTTGGTGTTACAAGAAACAAGTCACAAGAAAACATAAATAACCACCTCTGTTGGGGCTAAATCCATTACTTCAGGGACAGAGTAGTAAGTTACTGACTCCACATGGACAATGCTTAATACATTCATATACAGGAAGATTAACTCAAAAGCCTCTTAGCCCTGAAGATCAATTATACCCTTCTTAATATCTGGCTTATGTGAAGACAGGGGAGTTTATAACATTGCATGCCCAATAGCACCAAAAACAGACTCTTTCATCTTCAGAACAGTCATTAAATCAGGGGCATATTTCCAATCCAAACAGTGTTCAAGCCAGCAGCTGAAGGTTTATGAATATATAGTAAATCATCAAGATAAATATTTGTGAAGAACCCATCTTTTTTTTTATTCTACTTTAAGTTCTAGGGTACATGTGCACAATGTGCAGGTTTGTTACATATGTATACATGTGCCATGTTGGTGTGCTGCACCCATTAAGTAGTCATTTACATTAGGTATATCTCTTAATGCTATCCCTCCCCCCTCCCCCAACCCCACCACAGGCCCTGGTGTGCGATGTTCCCCATCCTGTGTTCAAGTGTTCTCATTGTTCAATTCCCACCTATGGTTGAGAACGTGCGGTGTTTGGTTTTCTGTCCTTGCGATCGTTTGATCATTTTAAGATAGAAATTTTGTTTCTCTAACACTGATCTTTCTCAAAAACAACTTTCACTCCAACACCTCTTGCCCGCCTATGTCCAGCCTGGGTCCTCTACAATTCCTAGCATATTCTCTAAATCTATAAAACATTCACAGAGAATTTCAGACTGAACTCTGGAAATTATTTCTGGTTTAGAATCTGGTTTCTACTTTGGTGCCCTGGATAAAGGACCATAAAACATGTATTCATTTTTCCTCCTGCTTCTACGCTGTAGAATGCTACATGTGTTGCTAAAAGGAGATTGAACTAAAGATTCAGGGAGAGCCGATGGCAAACCATTGCAGTGGGGACAAGATCGCTTTGGTGCCACCCTGCAATGTTAAGCTCAGGTCCTTGCACATACACAGGAAGTTTCTGTGTCATGCTTCGCTGTTCAGAAATAGAGCTTAAGATTGGAGTTCAAGTCTAAATTTCTACTTCCGTGTAATTTGATGACTTGTGGAATCAGCTTCCTCCAAGGTTAAGTCATCCAAGAGTACTGCCAGAAGGCCCACATCTGAAGAAGGGGCAAGGCGGAGGGCTTCAAATCCAGTCTGTCTGATTCAGTGTGTACTGTCCCTGTGCAACACTGTCTTAGGGTCATTGGGTTTTGTGAGGATTTATTAAATTAAAATATGCCTAATGCAAATTAGAAGCCTTCAATAATAGAAGTTTCAGGATTCTTGATTGCCTCATTTAAGATCATGACTTAACCCTATTGTTTAAATGTAGCTCCAGGAATCCACAGAATTGGGGTTCTAGTTGTGATACTGCTTCAGCTCCTATTTTTAACCCTGAATATTTTCTGGGATATTGACCATCACCTTCTGCTTTGTCTGATTTCAACATTTGACCCTAACTTCAGTCACCGGCTTCTGTTTTCTGAATTATCATCTAAAGAGTAAATTTATGTTTGAAATATTCAGCTTTACCCTAGGTCTACAAAAACAATCTGACTTTTTCTATTTTTACTATGTTATTGTACAGACCAATAGGTCTCGGAAACCAAAAGCCTAAATTAAAATACTAGCTTCAATATTTTTATTGTGATTTGAGGGCAGTTAACTTCGATTCTCTGTTTCCAAATCCACAGTGATACCTGCCTGAAAAGTTTTCTGTGAAGATTAGGTACAAATATTAATGCATGTAAAAGCACTAAGAATAGTTCCTGACAGATTATAAATAAGCACAATAGTTTCCCTCCTTTGGCCAATTTCTATTAAATTTATAATTATATAAAACATAGTGCCTGGCACATTATACATTATTACTGTTCTTATTGCTTTCTTTAGCTTTCTGCACCATTCACACTCTCCTGGATTCACATTCATATAGACAGTCACATAATTTAGGGTGATTTTGAGCAGTATGACTTCCACAATTCAAATTTATAAATATCTTTTAAATGCACCTGAAACCTCCCCTTTGTTAAATAGATCTAAACACTTCTCTGCTGTCTACATCAGTCACTTGCTGCAAAGCAACCTCTATCACTACATAGGAGGGGGAGTACAAATGGCCTCTCTGTTTACTAACCACAAATCTGCTGACATGAAAAGGTAATTTGAGAATAATGAACACTCCTTCAAGGTACACGCTGAATCTACTGTAAATTCTTCCCTTTAAGTTTGCTCATCTATCAAATAGAACAGGAGGGTTTCACCTTATCTTCTGGAAATTGCTGCCAAGTGGATATATTGATTTGGCTGGCCATTTAATGGGCTGGGTGTCTATTATATTTTACCACATTGGTAAATGGGGTTTATTTAATCCCATTCTCAGTTTAAAAGGTTTCAGCATTGATAAAATCTACAAAGACAGATGTGCAATAAATTGTGCTCCTTTAATGGAATTACTACAGAGAACAAAATGCCAAGGGAAGATGCTTACCCCAAAGCATGAATTGCCCAAGGTTTTCTCTACTTCACGTATATTTTGAATGAATCGTTGTTGACAAGTTGAATTATTTAACCCTTATAAATGCAGCTCATCTTTTAAAAAATTATTTTGCTCCTGTCAAAATCATTTGCTCACAGGTAAAGAAAGAGAAAGAATGGGAAATTATACCATCCATTTGATTGACTGATTCAGCAAATTGGGATAATGCAAGTGAGAGCAAATGTTCCTTTTACCTACAAGTTACCCTCTTCCCTCCACAATAAGCAAATTCTGCACCTCAAGTTAAAAAGAAACCTAAAACAGCCCCCTGCTCCTTCTTTCACATCTGATGATCACCAATGTACTGTATATATTTCTGTAAAGCTAAATCGTGTTTGATATCTAATTTTTCATTTATATAGTCCTCACCCTATCTCTTTTCATACAAATGCCTTAGGAATGATTAAATTCTGTTGCTCATCAAGCCTTCATGGAGACTGAATCTACAATAACGGTTAGTAAAAATAGTTGAACAATGTTTGTGTCTTCAAAAGATTAATCTATGCTTATCGTGATCTCTTAAAAATGTAAATCTAGAAGAGAAAATTGGAAAAGTAAAGAAAATATATAAATCAGCTAAAATTGGCTATTGTTTCCATTTAGTAAATTCCTATGGTTGCGTTATGTATACAATTTTATATTTTGCTTTAACTTGGCATTATTTCATATGCAATTCCCCTAGTAATCAAAATTCTTTTTAAAATGCATTTTTATGATTGCATAATAGTCCATTTGATAGATGCATCATCATAGTTTTAGATATTTAGCTTTATTTATAAATTTTTCCTCTTATAAGTAATGCCAGAAGAGATTATTGGAATTTGATATTTTCCCTTAAGATATTACTGGATCAGCCTGTGTACATTTTTTAAGTTCTAGAGACAAATTGCCAAATGTTTTCCAAAAATATTCTAAAGTACACAAAACTAGAATTCTAAAACTCAAAATCCTCTGACACCTAAAATCTGCTCATAACTTCTTTGGTAGCAAAACATCATTTACCTGAACTTACTGAGTGTCAAAACTCACCTGAACAGACATGATGCAAGATGTCAATGCCTTCCAGGCAAAACTACTTGGAACATACCCGTAACCAAATAAATTGAGTTTATTACTCACTGTAGCAAGAAAGAATGCACACCATAAGGAACCATAAAGTATCTCAATATGAAGGTCTTAGGATAACTTATCATAGCATTTAGGTTTTGCTTGGATGATTTGGAGAGGGTCTACCAAAGTGGGGTTAGCTCCAGATTGGATGCTGTCAGAAAGTAGGGAAATTCTAAGATTGACTATCTCACTAAATCTATAGTCAAGCTAGAATAAGAATGAAGCTTTACCAATACATAATTGGTAAATAATTATTTACCAACAACTATAATAAATAAATAATTGCTTTTGTTTATGCTTAGACAAAGTTATGAAGTGACCTTGTTTGGATCACTTTCTCATGGTCTCAGAGTGGCCCTGTCTGAGGCTTATGTTCTGTGAAGTTACTTATATAAAATAATAAGCCTAACTGTAAGGGCCAGGCCAGTTTTTGAATGTCAGGGACTGCTTTTGTTTTACTTTCTAAGAGGTTCATTATGCATTTTATTTTTCTAGTTCATAAATATCCATAGATTTTGCTTCAGAAAAAAATACTAATTATAGGATGCTGCCTCACAGATTGCTGGTAGATGTACATTATCTTGACTTTCTAACATCTGAAGAAAAATTGAACATTAATATACATTTGTCTCCAGGCTTTTAAGGTAGAAGTACTTAAACATGTACCATTTTATAATGTAAATACAAATGAACTGGAAGGGCCATTTCATTGCATACTCAGCACCGAGTATTTTTAGAAAGCTTATTTTACTGCATAAGTGGTTTGATGTGCACAATTCCTAACTGAATGTTTAGTATGTGGAGCTCTGATACTGGATTCAAGTATGGTAAGTTACAGTCCACAGTACTGCTACTCTTAGGTCTCATCTGTTCGTGAGTTCTGCCTGTGATCTCTCTGTATCGCAGCTTAACTTCCCCACAGTCATTGCATTCAGCTCCTCTCTAGGTTCTGCAGTGTGTGTTTTAGGGGAACTAGATGGATACAGAAAAAGAGAAATCAAGACAGGAAGAGGTGCCGACTAAGATACAGGACTGTAGCTGCCTCAGAAAGCAGATACTCTCCAAGAGAAAGACACAGTTTATCTTTGCTGTTGGCTAAAGTTTCCCATGAACTGAAACTCATAGCAGAGAGTAAGGAAGAGAAAAACCTCTTCTTGTTCATGTACATGTCACAGAGAGTGACATATATATATCAGAGGGTGACAATACTAGGAAGTGGATTAAATCTTCATATTATCTAAAATATGTTAAATAATATTAAACACATTGTAAAAACTGGTTAAAAAATCAATGCATTTATTTTATTGAAATAAAATAAATAAAGCATTTTACTCTCAGGACCTTGTATCTACCAGTGGTCCAAAATTTCAGTGCCCTGAAATTTCCTGGAGTGATTCTTCAACATGTAGTACCTGTGAAATTAAATAATTCAAACTTAAAGCCATTGGAAATTTAAGTTATTCTGAGACTTGAGAGGAATATGGCTATGGAGCCTGAGTCACATGGCATGCAGCTGCAACTTCTGCTTTTTTCTGTAAATAATCAGGAAAGCTAGGTGGTGCCCAAGATAAGACCATCTCAGATCATTATGTAACCGCTCAACAGGTTCATTTTTCCCACTGCCCAGATAGAACAGATTTATTAAGACAGACAAATTGCAATAGAGAAAGAGATTAATTCCCAAAGAGTTGGCTGCACAGGAGAGTGAAGTCTTATTACTACTCAAATCAGTCTCTTTGAAAATTTGTAGACTGGGGTTTTTTAAGGATAATTTTGAAGGTAGAGTGCCAAGGATGGGGAGTGTTGATTGGTTGGCTTGGCGATTAAATCATACGGAGTAGAAGCTGTCCTCTTGCACTGAGGCAGCTCCCGGGTGGGGGCCACAAGATCAGATGAGCCCGTTTACGGATTTGGGTGGTGTCAGCTGATCCATTAAGTGCAAGGTCTAAAAATTATCTCCAGCACCAATCTTAGGTTTTACAATAGTGATGTTTTTCCTAGGAGCAACTGGGGAGGTTTAGAATCGTGTGGCCTCTAGCTGCATGACTCCTAAACCATAATTTCTAATCTTGAGGCGAGTTAGTCCTACAAAGGCAGTCTGGCAAGAAAGGGGTTTGTTTGGGGAAAAGGCTCTTATCATCTTTGTTTCAAAGTTAAACTATAAACTAAGTTTCTCCCAAAGTTAGTTAGGCCTATGCCCGGGAATAAACAAGGACACCTTAAAGTTTAGAAGCAAGATGGAATCAGTTTGGCCAGATTTCTTTCAATGTCATAACTTCTCAATGTTACAATTTTTGCAATGGAGCTTACAGTCACAGAGGAGCTTTTTAATAATCTCATGAAGTAATAAAGTAATCTTACTTAGAATGTATAATAGGAATCTGTAACCAATCAAATTGCTGTAATGTATGCACTTGTATGAAAAATGTAATTCTGCTAAGATTTCTCTCTCTGCCTATATAAGTGAAACCTTAACTTCTCCACTTTGGAATGCTGGTCCCATTAATTTGGAGTCTTTTGCCCAGGTGGCTATCCTCAAGCTTTGTGCTTGAGTAAACTCTAAGTCATATTTTCTGAATCTCATTTTTTAAGGTTGATGCTTCTCAAGCCTCACCCTCTGAGATGCAAATGCAGCCCACCTGTAGTAGAGCCTGGGAATTTGCAATGTGTGAACTTTGCCGTGAGGAACCATATAATAGACTCACTTCCCCTTTGAACCAGAGAAGTGAACTTGCTCTCAGTGCCTCCCCCAGCCACAGGTACAATTAACAGGAAAGTCTTGATAAATGACCTAGTGATTGGGGCAGCTTTACTGTCATGAAACATGTTGGAATAGGTTCCAAAATTGACAGTAAAGTACTTCGGACATGTGGCCTTGTTGTTAAAATTTAAACACAAAATATAAATTTTTTTATTGGTTTTAAAAATATAATTATTTGTAAAAAGCTTTCAGAGACAGCATTTCTATTAAGGTGGCTTTTCTAAATAGATCTTCAGGATTGCAAGTAATATTTAGGTATTGGAAGCTATAAAATGGCACTTTTAACCTCAATTCTCTCCTCAGAGCACTTTGGACTATAATTTGAATTGTTTCAGAAAAAAGTCTGATACTGCAATTGGGTGTCAATGTTTAGCATGTGACTTTGTCTCTATGATTATTTTTAGGAGATTGTTAATGGCCTATATTGATCCAATGCAGAATAGTGTAGAGGCCAAGGGAAAACTTCTTTACCTTCAAAGGTTCACCAAAAACAAGCTGGAAAACAGGCAGCTTCATAGGCAAAAAGGCATACAAATTTATTAATGTACATGAAGAATCACAGCTCGATTACTCCAGTGCCCCCCACCACCTGCTGCCCGCTGCCGCCCCCAGTGAGGTACAGAAGCTTATATACCGTTATTACAGGGGAAGGAGGAAATGGAGAATGCAGACAATTCTTTTGAGGACCAGTAAATGATTATTAGGGAGAGTGAATAAACCAGAGAGACTGAAATTAACTTACAAGTGATTCACTCTGGAATTTGAATGAGCCCAAGAAGCAGGCATTCTCTTATGAAAAAGTCCATCCAAGTGTGTTTGCGTTCTTTAGTGTACTTTTCAGACAGAGATAATACAATTTCAGGGAAGGAACAGAAGTCACAAATTGCATTTCTTTTGGTAAGAAGCTTTTTTGGTCAGATTAGGAAATACGACAGAGAGCCCCTCCCTGTGCTGGGGGTGGGAAGTAGGAACAACAAACAAGACAAGGTAAGAGGGACCTTGATTCTGAGGCTTATTTCTTAGGCCTTTCAATTTTAAAAAGCACTCAGCATGACCACATATCATATTCTGGGAAATCTTTTTTTGCACCCCAACAGTAGACTAGTGGAGAAAACTCCTTTTTATGTTTTTCAAACGCACAAATAGAAAAAATAATCAGTGGAAGCAGGCATGGCGATAGAAAATAATAAAATGACTAAGAGACGTTCAAAATGATTATAAGAGAGTACAAGGAAAACAGAATATAAGCAAGTTGAGCAGTTTGCAAAACAGGAATTAGAATAAGAACCCAGACAAGGTGCATTAATATAATCCTAAACTCAGGGTATTCCAGGGACATTTAGGGAACAGATAGTTCAGTTGTTTCATCTATGTAGGTTTTTCTTTTCCCCTTAACGCCACTCTATAAAAGTGAAAGTAAAATGTGAATGCAGTTTAAATAAAGTTATATTCAGGTGCTGATATTTCAAACAGCTGGACTCCTCAGCACCAGAAAACACATCAGCCTGTAAAAGAAAAATACAATTCTAAGTCTATCTGAATGGACTCCTCCTCTCAGACAAGGGCATTATAAAGGTAACCTAAAACACTAGTTCAGGCCATGATCAGAAGGGAGTGTTGGGCATACCTTTTTACCATCAACATCAATGCAGACCTTAAGACTGATAGAACAGACTCTTTAAGCCTGATAAGAAATATTTACAATCTGGATTAAGAAAATGTGGTACATATACACCATGGAATACTATGCAGCCATAAAAAAGGATGAGTTCATGTCCTTTGTAGGGACATGGATGCAGCTGGAAACCATCATTCTCAGCAAACTATCACAAGAACAGAAAACCAAACACCGCATGTTCTCACTCATAGGTGGGAACTGAACAATGAGAAGACGTGAACACAGGAAGGGGAACATCACACACTGGGGACTGTTGTGGGGTGGCGGGACGGGGGAGGGATAGTATTAGGAGATACACCTAAGGTAAATGACTAGTTAATGGGTGCAGCACACCAACAAGGCCCATGTATACATATGTAACAAACCTGCACGTTGTGCACATGTACCCTAGAACATAAGGTATAACAAAAAATTTAAAAATAAATAAATAAAAAGAAATATTTACAATCTATTGTCTTTGAAGCCTGCTACCTGGAGGTTTCATCTGCATGATCAAATCTTGGTCTCCACACTCCTAACCCAGACATTCCTTTCCATTGACTTCAGGTCTTTAGATACTAATCGATTGCCAATCAGAAAATTTTTGATTCTGCCTGTGACCTGGAGACCCCTGCTTCCACTTGTCCTCCCATTCTGAACTGAACCAATGTTGTACATCTTGTATTGACTGATGTCCTATGTCTCCCTAAAATGTATAAAACCAAGTTGTAGCCTGACCACCTTGAACACATGTCATCAGGACCTCCTGAAGCTGTGTCACAGGCATGTTCTTAACCTTGGCAAAATAAGCTTCTAAACTGATTAAGATCTGTCTCGGATACATTTTGGTTTACAAACCCATCTAGAAAGTTGTCCCTTGGTTCTCCATAGAGGAAAGAGGACATGGAAATAAAGGAGAAAAAGACAAATGCATGAACCCACATGCCTCTTATGAAATAAGTTTTTGGCAAGGAGCAGTTTCTTCAATTCCCTACAGAAAGTATTTCAACCATTCTGTACTTAATGGTGGCTGCTAAAGAAAACCTACTGAAGATTAAGCCATGAAGTATTTTTGTTGTTGTTACTTTTTCTAAAATTAATTTTCGATAGATTAGGTATGGTTACATATTTCACGTCACCTTAAATTCTTAGACTCACACACTAATGTTGTTAATGAGGCCACAGCAATGCCCACAAAATTAAGAAGATGTTCTGAATTTTCTACAGAAATCCCAATTTCAAACATTGCTTTCTTCTGTCCTCAGGAAACATTAAAATACTTGGAAATGCTACCATGTTATCATAGCTAATGGCTGTTAAATCTTTTTTTTTTTTTAATTCCAAGTTCAGCTTTTAGGTTTGTAAATCATTATCTTACTTTAAAATATATTCAATCAATATACATAACTGTCTAGTTTGAAAAATAGAATCATAGACAAGGAATGAATCGGAATATTTTAACTTTTGATTCTTTTAATCATTTTCTTTTGACAGTAAACTAGGGCCCTTGAGCTTCTTTGATTAGTTTCTCCATCTCATAAATAGGTTCTAAGTTTAAGAGAACCACATGAAAATATTATTAGACTAACAAAAATGCCAGTATTTTCTGACCTCCCCTATGCCATCATTTTCCCATCTGCCTGTATCTATACCTTTAGTGTCTCCTATGTTACTTTGAAATGATAGGTTTGCAAACACATTTGAGACTAGAGAAAAATCACCTACAACTGCAATTTCCCCTTTAACCAAACTCTCAGTCTTTTCACTCAGAACTCAGTTTAGAAAAAAGGACCACAGACAACAAAGGAAGTAAAATCAGAAGATTGAAAGAAATACAGAAGAAAAAAATACAAGGTAAGCAAAGACAAAGGATAGATGAGTGAGAACAAATTTTTGAATTATATATTAATAGTAATAATTAAAATCAGTGCCCCAAACTTAACAGCAGTATTATAATCTAGACTTCTCTAAGAATGTCTCATTAATTTGGATTTTTTATTAAATGTGTCAATCTACGCAAATTTTTGAATGACTATAGTATATTCATTTAAGAATATATGCTTTTCTTTTAAAACACGTGGGATAAAAAGTATTTTTAAAAATATGTTATATTCATCTCATTATAATATCTTATGTCTAAACATTTAAATTGAATTTTAAATTATGATTTTTAAATATTTTCTTCCAGTTAAATATTGTACAGAGCCAGGTTTACAATATTTCTAGCCTTCTCACCCCACCAGCTCTATGCATGAATGGCTTCACATGTAACCACATGGAGGCAGAATAGAACAGTGAACAGTATTCTGCTCCAAGTGTCAGCAGAGCTGGCTTACCATTCCAATGCAGCCACTTGATCCTTCGAGGTCTTGAGTAAGGCATTTAGTTTCTTTAAGACAACTTACTCATCTCTAAAACAAAACTGAACGCTTCCAACTCACTATTTTGCCTTCATAAAAATATAAAATGTAATGATGTAAAATAATTATTATTGGTTTGCTTGTTTGTTTTTTGAGACGGAGTTTCACTTTTGTTGCCCAGGCTGGAGTACAATGGTGTGATCTAGGCTCCGTGCAACCTCTGCCTCCCAGGTTCAAGTGATTCTCTTGTCTCACCATCCTGAGTATCTGGGATTACAGCCACCTGCCACTACGCCCAGCTAATTTTTGGTATTTTTAGTAGATACATGATTTCACTATGTTGGCCATGCTGGTCTTGAACTCCTGACCTCTGGTGGTCCACCTGCCTCAGCCTCCCAAAGTGTTGGGATTACAGGCATAAGCCACTGCGCCCGGCCGAAAATAATTATTTATGAATAAACCGTAAATTTACTTATATGAACATTATAATTCTCAATGAATTCACACATTATATAACACTACTAGATCTTCCCTGCATGCGGACATAAAGCTGGTTGTTTTATTTTCATTTTACAACCTCAGAGAGATTGAATTTCCTAAAGTAAGATATGCTGGTTAAAAGCTGTTACATGAAACAAAAAAAGAGTGTCAATGGTCAAATTAGTTTGAGAAATGCTGATATAAAGAGAGGTTCAAGATGTTCTTTATTGGAAGACTTTCAGAGCCCTTAATATCCTAACATATGTCATGGATGTGTAAGATAAGGAGATACCTTTTCTGAAGCATATTTGATTTCAGATTATATGAGGAATTCCTCCTGCAGAGTACCATTGAAAAAGTTCATCTAATATGACAAATCAAGCAATTGGCAAAAATCCACTGGCGGAAAAAAAAACAAAAAAATATTGAAGGCAGGTTTTCATATACCAAGTAGTTTCTGCCATAACATAGTGAAGTATACAGAAATAAGGCAATAGAGTTGAACAATCCTTTGTTGGTAGCCTCACTTGCTAATTACTGAGCATTTGTATTAGTCTGTTCTCAGACTGCTATAAAGAGTCTGGGTAATTTATCAGGAAAGAGGTTTAATTGATTCCCTGTTCTACATGACAGGGGAGGCCTCAAGAAACTTACAATCATGGTGTCATCGTGGAAGGGGAAGCAGGCACATCTTACACGGTGGCAGGTGAGAGAGAGCATGTAAAGGAGGAAGAGCTCCTTACAAAACTATCTGATCTTGTGAGAACTCACTCACTATCAGGCAAACAGCATGGGGAAAACTGACCCCATAATCCAATCACCTCCCTCATAACACACGGGGATTACAGTTACCTCTGTAGACATGTCCACACTCTATATTTGGATTGTTTAGGCTCTACACATATACAGAGGGAAAGCTGAGGTGCACTGGTAAAAATAGCCCATCTAAGGATGGACAAAGTACTCCAACACAGAGTGAACCTGGAAAGACTAGGAGTTTTTTGTTTTTTGGTTTTTGTTTTAATTTAACTTTTTACTTTTATGGCTCCACACATTTTATAAAATTTTTGTCAAATCACTATTTGATCACCAAATAATGAAACAGAAACTTCAGTGACCACAGATGACAAAGAATATAGTTTTTACAAAAACAATTTTAAATAACTACTAAACAGATAATTCTAACCCCAAACCCAGCAACAACAGACAATGGACAGTGTGAAGATATAGTTTCCAGAATTAACACATTATAATATCCAAAATGTTATTGAAAAAAATGACAAGAGATTAAAAAGAAAAACAAGAAAGTATGACCTATTCACAAGAAAAAAAGAAGGAAATCAATATATTCTGTTCACATAGCCCAGACATTGGAATCATTAACAAAAACGTTAAAAACAACTTTTAAAATTAAGTTCAATGAGCTGAAGTAGATTATAGACAAAGCACTAAAATAGACCAGGAGCATGAAATCTCAACAAATACAGAATATTTATAAAAATAAATTGTTTTAAAAATTAAATAGATATTCTGGAACTGAAAAGTACAATAAATAAAATTTTTAAATTATTAGAAGATTTCAAATGCCCACTTATGCATGGACAAAGAAAGAATTTGTCAACCTGAATATAGATTAATTGAGATTATCTAGCCTATGAAACAGAATTTTAAAAAAATGAATAGCACCTAAGAGACCTATGGGACACCATATAGTGTACCAAAATTTAACGGAAATCCTAGAAGGAGACAGGAGAGAGAAAGGACAGAGAGTATATATGCATAAACAATGGCTGTGAACTTCCCGAATAGGATGAAAGTCGTGACTCTAAACATCAAAGAAGCTCAATGAACTGTAACAAGTATAAACCCAGAAATCCATTATAATCAAACTGTCAAGAGTGAAAACAAGAGAATTTTAAAGCAGCCAGAAAAAAAATGAATCACCAGATATATATGATCCTTCTATTTTTCATTAGAAAATATAAAGACCAGAAAACTGTGAACCATATATTTGGTAAAACTTTCTTTTAAAAATGAAAAAAGACACTAGTACATTCTCAGGCAAACAAAAGGAGTTTGCTGCTAATAGACCTGCAAATTAAGAATGATGTAGTGTGTTCCTCAGGCTGAAATTAAAAAACACTAGATAGAAATGCTAAGCCATAAGAAGAAATAAAGAACACTGACAAAAATAACTGCATGGATAAATATAAATCTCAGTATTATTGTATTTGGGGTGTAACTTTTTGGATATTGTACTTTTGGTATGTAATAAAGCATCAGCAAATAAATAGAAGACTTGAACACAATTATAAATCATTTAGATCTATAAGAGATCTATAGAATGTTCTACCCCAAAACAGAGGAATATACCTTCTTCTTAAGTTTATATGGAACATTCTCCAGAATAGATCATATATTACAGCATAGAATGACTATTGGTAAATTTAAAAATACTGAAATCCTACAAAATATTTTGTCTGACTACAGTGGAATAAAACTAGAAATTAATAGAAGACAGAAAATTATAAAATTCAAAAATATGTAGAAATTAACACTCAATCAATCAATGGATCAGAAAAAATCTAAAGGGGCTGGGCATGGTGGCTTCTGCCTATAATTCCAGTACTTTGAAAGGCAGAGGGAAGAAGGTTGCTTGAGACCAGGAGTTTGAGACAAACCTGGGCAATATAGAGATACCTTGTCTTTACCAAAAAAAAAAAAAAAAAAAAAAGGATTTTTAAAATTTATTGGACATGACGGCATGTGCCACTCGGGAGACTGAAGTGGGAGGATGACCTGAGCCCAGGAGGTTGAGTCTACAGTGGGCTACAATTGCACCACTGCAGTTGCACCTGAGTGACAGAACAAGACCCTGTCTTCAAAAAGACAGACAGAGAGAGAGAGAACAAAAGGAGGAAGAAAGAAAAAGAAAGAAAGAAAGAAAGAAAGAAAGAAAGAAAGAAAGAAAGAAAGAAAGAAAGAAAGAAAGAAAGAAAAGAAAAGAAAAGAAAGAAAAGAAAGAGAGGAAGGGAGGAAAGAAGGGAAAGAAAAGAAAGAAAGAAAGGAAAGAAAGAAAGGAAAGAAAAGAAAGAGAGAAAGAAAGAAAGAAAGAGAGAGAGAAAGAAAGAAAGAAAGAGAAAGAGAAAGAAGGAAGACAGAGAGAAAGAAAGAGAGAGGGAAAGGGAAAGAAAAGAAAGAGATGGAGGGAGGGAAGGGAGGAAGGAAGGGAAGGAAGGAAGAAAGAAAATAAATTACAAGAGAAATTTGAAAATACTTTTAGATAAATAAAAAACAACAAAATAACAAATAAAACATGGGATGCATCAAAAGCAATGCTCAGAGGCAAACTTTTGACTATAAATACCTACATTAAAAATATATATATCTCAAGTGAATAACCTACCTCTGCACCTTCAGAAACTTAAAAAAAAAGAGTAAAACTATATGTAGCAGAAAGACAATACAAGTTAGACCAAAGATACAGAAAATGAGTACAAGAACAAGAGAAATAATTGATAAAAAACCAAAAGTGGGTTTTTAGAAAGATCAACAAAACTGGCAAACATTTATCTAGCCTAAGGAAAAAAGAAAGGAGACTCAAATTATTAAAATAAAAAGTGAAAGTTGGGACATTGCCACTGACTTTACAAAAATTAAAAAAAAGATGTATAAGAGAAGCCTGAAAAATTGCATGCCAACAAAATAATGAATTGGACAAATTACTGGAAACACACCCTAACAAAACTAATATAAGAAGAAATAGAAAAACTGAATGCATCTATAATGAATAAAAAATCTAAATCAATAATCAAATTCTTCTGATAAAAGCCAAGGAGAAGATAGTGCACTGGCAAATTCTACAAAACTTTTAAAAATGAACACTAATACCTTGCAAATTCTTCCAAGAAATAAAGGAAGAGAAAATACTTTCAAATTCATTCTATAATGTCAGTATTACCTTGATACCAAAGTCTTACAAAGGTATCATAAAAAACTTCAGACAAATATATGTTATTAATATCAATGCAAAAATACTCAATAAAACACTAGCAAAGTGAATCCAGCGTCACGTTAAAATAATTATACACCACAGCCAAGTGATATTTCTCTGAAGAATGCAAGGTTGGTACAAAATATAAGAATCAATCAATATAATACAATAGAGGAGAAAACACAAATGATCATCTTAATTGATTTAGAAAAAAAGTTTAAAAAACATTAAAGTCCATTCATAATAAAATACTCAACGTGTTAGGAATAGAAAGGAACTTCCTCAGCATGATAAAAAGTATTTATTAAAATAAACAAAAACCACAAGATAACACTATACCTAATGAATAAAGAATGAAAGTGTTCCTCCTATGATTAAATACAATGCAAAGATGCCCACTTTTGCCACTTCTATTCATTATTATATGACATGGTTTGGCTCATGTCCCCACCTAAATCTCATGCTGAATTGTAATCCCCAGTGTTGGTGGAGGGGCCTGCTGGGAAGTGATTGGATCATGAGGGTGGTTTCTAACAGCTTGGCACCATTCCCCTAGTACTGTCTCGTGATAGAGTTCTCAAGAAATCTGGTTGTTGAGAAGTGTGTAGCGCTTCCCTCTTCACTTTCTCCTTCTCCACCGGTGGAAGACATGCCTCCTTCCTCTTCACCTTCTGCCATGATCGTAAGTTTCCTGAGGCCTCCCCAGCCATGATTCCTGTATAGCCTACAGATCTATGAGTTAACTAAACCTGTTTTCTTTACAAATTACCCAGTCTCAGGTAGTTTTTTATAGGAATGCAAAATGGGCTAATACATTATACTAAAATTTCAAGCAAGAGAAGTCAGGCCAAAAAAAAGTAGAGGAAAAAGAAACTAAACCTAAATTGGAAAGAAGGTAAAACTCTTATCTTTATTTGCAAATAACATGATTCTATATATACAAAATTCCAAAGAATACATACACAAATAGGCTAAAAAATTTAATTCAGAAAAATTGCAGAGTATATGAAGAAGGCAAATATCAGTTGTGTTTACGTATACCAGCAATGACAATTCCATTTATAATCATGTCAAAATAATATAATACTTTGGAACATATTTAATTAACGAGGTGAAAAAAGAACTTACTGAAAACTACAAATCATTGCTGTAAAAAATTAAAGCCATGTAAGTAAGTGAAAATATTCATGAATTGGAAGACTTGATATTATCAAGATGACACTACCCCTCTAATTGATTTTTACCTTCAATACAACCCCTATTGCAATCCCTATTACAATCCTATTACAAAGCTGATTCTTATATTCATATGTAATTTCAAGAGATCTTAAATATTCGAAACATCCCTAATAAAAATCAAAGTTACAAAATACACACTTCCCAATATCAAGACTTACTATCTAGCTATAATAATCAAAACAATGTTGTACTGACACAGTTAGATATATGCATCAATGGAATAGAATTGAGAGTGCAGAATTAAACATATATATGGATAGTCAACAGATTTTTGAAAAGAACTTTCAAGACCATTAAATGAGAAAGGAATAGTCTCCTTGACAAATAATGCAGGGGCAACTGGATAGCCACAGGCAAAAACAAAGAGTTTGGATCTTTATCTGACACCATATACAAACATTAACTCTAAATGGATCAAAATCTAAGTATATATGCTAAACCTATAAAATTATAAGAAAACATAGGAGTAAATTTTTATAATCTTGGATTTGGCAAGGGGTTTGATAGCACAAGCCTCAAAAACATGCATATTGGACTTCTTCAAAATTCAGAATTTTTGTGCATCTAAGAATGGTTTCAATAGTGTAAAAAACCTGAAGAATGTGACAAAATATTTTCAAATCTACATATCAGAGGATGGTATCTAGAATATATTTTTAAAACTTCTTACACCTAAAAATAAAGACAAAATAATCCAAATAGAAACTTGACAAAGAGCTCCAAGGGACATTTATCCAAAGAAGATATACAAGGGGCAAACAAGCACATGAGGAGTTGCTCAATATCATTAGTCAGAAGAGAAACACAAATCATACCTGAAAGGAGACACCACTTTACCCCCACTCCATGGTTATAATTTATAAAACAAAACAAAAATGGAAAATAGCATTGGCAAAGATATTGAACCCTCAGACATTGTTCATACGGATTTCAAATGGTACAGTCACTGTGAAATACAGTTTGGTAGTTCTTCGGGAAGTTTATGACCATATGACACAGCAGTCCTACTTTTAGATAAATACTGAAAAGATTTG
The DNA here is from genome assembly GCF_003255815.1 of Theropithecus gelada. Taxonomy (NCBI): domain Eukaryota; kingdom Metazoa; phylum Chordata; class Mammalia; order Primates; family Cercopithecidae; genus Theropithecus; species Theropithecus gelada. The sequence continues at coordinate 104,645,805 of NC_037681.1, forward strand.
AAATCTGGTGTTCAAACAAAAACTTGAGTGTTCATGGGAGCGCTATTCACAGTAGCACTATTCACAGTAGCCACTGAATGTCCACCAGATGATGAATGAATAAAATGTGGTGTATACATGCAATGGAATATTAATCATCCATAAAAAGCAATGAAGTACTGATACATGTTCCAACATAGATGAACCTTGAATACATCATGGTAAGTTAAAGAGGCCAGACATGAAAGGCCACACACGCTATCATTCCATGGGGAATGGAATTAACTGCTTACTGTGAACTGGGTTTCCTTTTGGGATGATGAAAGTATTTTGGAATGAAATAGTGGCGATGGTTGCACAACATCATGAAAGTACTCAATGCCACAGAATTTTACTTAAAAATAGTTGAAATGGGAAAATTAATGTTACCTGTATTTACCACAGTAAAAGTGTTTGTTTTGCTTTTTGATCTAAGTCTCTGCCACAGCTGCAGAGGTGAGATGAGAAAGGGAATGTCAGCATTTAGAAGTCATCACAATAAGAGGCACACATTGTACCACCACTGTGGCTCTAAGTGTTACCACCTTCACAAGACTTCCTGTGGTAAATGTGGCTACCCTGACAAGCACAAGAGATAGTATAATCACTGTGCCAAAGCTAAAAGACAAAATACCACAGGGATTTGTCAAATGAGGCACCTGAAGATTCTTTACTGCAGATTCAAGAACATATTCTGTGAAGGAACACATAAACCCAAGAAGGCAGCTGTTGCAGCATCCAGTTCATCTGAAGAATTTCAACGTAGTCATGCAATAAATGTTCTGTATTTTTTTAATGTTTTGAATGGCCCTAAAATAGCTTCTATAAAGGGAAATGCTTTTATTAATATCTCTCAAAGGTATTTGAGAGAATCAAAAATTTGGATTTTTGGTTATTTCTAGTAAATATGTTTATTTAAGTTCAACAGATGTATCAAAATAGCATTTTCTTTTATTATGTTGCTTTCTGTTAAGCCAAGCCCTTAAATACGACATACGAGGCTTGTAAGAAATATGCAACACATTAGAAACTTCATCTTACAAAAATTCGAGTAAGCTTACAAAATTTTCTACCAGTCTCATGTAGTAAGCAATAACATATGTGATGAGGATTTTTATGCTCTTAGCTTAAATTTAGCCATGGAAAAATGTAACTGAAAATGAAAACTCATCAGGCAATTTCACCCTCTCTTTTCATGATTCAGTTCCTTCTTCCATTTGTGATTGTTACCTCTTGATAAATGGACAACATTTGGGCCAATGTGTTTAGGTTGAGAAATAGCCTCTTTGAACTTCCTGTCTCTGGTTTTAGGCTTTGAGAGTAATCCTACCTTTTCCTTTCCACATGACAACATCTTCTAGGTGTGTGATGGCCGTTAACAAATCCTGCTTCAGTATTTTTTGCTACAGGCTCAATGTCCTAAGGTGCTAGTTAAATCGTGGGAATAACACTTCCTAGATCTTTACTGGCTCCCACCTCTCGATACTTTTATTTGTCAGTGTCATCTATAAAATGCAGACATATCAGTCTCAGTGACTGTAACGTAGATGTCTATTCCTGGGAATTGCCTGGAAAAGTTCTGCTTCAATGAGTTAAGGAGGGGCTCACACAGTGTAATTTTATAAAGAGTTTGAGTACCTCTGAGCTAGCCACTAAAATCCACTCTGATCTCCATATCCATAGGATAATTCCTTTATCCCTTAGGCTAATCTGCTTGCTACGCCTTGGACATCATTTCCTCATACCCACCATCTGGTTCTTCAAAGGAAAATAGCTTGTTTGAAAATATCTTTATTATTTTTTTCCAAAACGCATATGCATTACTCACTAAACGTTAACCCTTTCTGGAATGTCTCTCTGAAGCTCACATGATCAGTCTCGATTTCTTTCATATTTTCTCAGCATTCCTGAAGAATAACTTAAACCCTCCTTGTTGTAAAGTTCCAGAACAGTGACCTGGCGGCAAGTCATATTTTCCTACACAAGTGGATCATACATTGCTTAAAGACAATCACTACCTCAGTGGCTGCCATTTACTAATAAAATTAGATAACATTGTTTAGCACAGTACTTCAATCAAAAGAGGATCTTCTTAAATATTAGTGCCTCTCCAGCATCTCAATTCTCCCTCAACTCTATTATCCAAGCATAAATCATCTTTTTAAGTCCAGGAGTAAAATTTATTGTTTTTTCAAGGCTGCCATTTTGTGTGAATATTTTAAGAAATGCCAGTGAGACCTTCTCCAGCATGTATATTTCCCTCTAATTCTGCTCATTTGAATTTGTTTATAATGATCCTTTTCACCCTCAGCACTTTATGCAGTCCTGTCTATTTCACTACCATTGATTTTAAGGATTAGATTTTACCACTTCAATGCATGGAAATGCCATAAAACAAAATAGCCAGTGCCAGAGAAAAAGAAGGGAAGCAATAATAACCAAGATATTTACCCACCCTCCAGATACTGGGTTTCAGCCACCTAGCCAGCAATCAAGAAATGTGAATAGAGAATTGGTGTTATGGACACTTACATAGCTTTGTGCTATTTGGCAAGGGGATAGGAGGAACTGAAACTAGCTTTCCTTTAGTCATTTTCTCCCAAGAGGATATTGAGGAAGTTATATAGAGAATAGGTAGTAGCAAATAGCATAGAAGATGCCAGTTTTTAATCATTTGATAATGGCCTATATCAAATGACAAAGGTAAAAGTGAATGGACTCACACAGACTGTGAAAAAGCATCAGCAGCATAACAAAATGAGACTACTATTGCTCCTGCCACAGACACCCTGAGTAAATACCTAAACATAGGTCAGTTTTCTCCAAGAGAAAGCCAGAATCGAGTTGAACACCTACATACTGAAATATGCACATTAAAACTGATTTTTAAAGTGGATATACATTCACACACTAACCCCACTCTGAGCATAGCACCTTACAATTCAGAAGGAAATACCAACTGTCAGCTTATTCCTGAGGAGTGAGCGGTTTGTACAATACACATAACGTGCAACTTTTCAAGTTCCTGCCAGAGGGCCTGGCCCTTAAATCACCTTGCTTGCAGAACAGCACGGGCAGGGCATCTGAGAATTTCTCTCAAGCACAAAGAACAAAGACGAGTTCTGAATCACATGAGCACTCTCAATAGCTATGGGCCCTGGGATCAGCCCAGCTTACAACTTTCCCCTGAAAAGGGTTTGGCTGCACACTTTTATTGCAGTTTCCTGTGGTTCTGGCCTCTAATAAGCCAGTGTCTCAGAGCCTGCACAGAAAGTGAAGAATAAACCTTCTTGATCCCAAATGGGAGGAAGAGCACCACGCCTTACGTCTTCTTTCCTAGCTTGTTCCAGAGATAAATTCCTGGAATCTCCCATAGAAAGTAGAGAACAGACTGAGGGACCTTGACATGACTAGATGGGAATGTGGGCACTCCCTGTACTTTATTCCCTGGCTTGCTTCAGCAATAACTCCACGTCAGAAGTCTCTCCCTGCAAGGACTGTGTGAGACTTCTGCATGCCTGAATGGAAAAGAGAGCATTCCTCATGCTTGCTTCCCTGGTTTGCTCCAGTGACAATTCTAACCCTGCAGTCTCTTCCTGGATAAAGGTTAGAGGCCTCTGCCAGCAAAAAATGGGGAAGGTGGCACTTTCCAGCCTTGCTCCTTGGCTTGCTCCAGCAGTAAATTAAGATATGAAGATTGTCAATGGAAATCGTTTCTGCATAGTCAACTCCCCTCCAAAGGATTTGTTCCCAAATCACCCAGCTCTGGGAGTTGAGGTTCTGCACTCCTGAGTCTCCTATGCCACAGACAACAAAAAAGTGACCTTTAAACTTCAAACATTAAGGATAAATCTCTCCAGGTTCAAAATCAGCAATCTGAGTGAGAGTACAGGTATGCACCACAGATCCTTTCCTTGGTATAGAAAAAAATAAGAATATAATATCTGAACTCAAACATTCAATAGAAAGGTCCAATAGCAGACTAGATCTAGAAGAAAAAATGAACTAGCAAACTTGAATATATGCCTTGAGAAATCATCTAATCTGAGGTGAAAATAAAGAATAAAATATAGTAAATAAAACCTAAGGTACTAACTAACAAGATACCATCAAGTAGAATATTATACACATTATTGGATTTCCAGAAGGAAGATAAAGGAAAGGACAGAAAACATTTAAAGAAATAATGGCAGAAAACTTACCAAATCTGAAAAAGGAAATAGAGATCAGGAACCTCAACTGATATTAAACAGGATAAAAACAAAGAGACCTACACCAAGACACATTATAATCAAATTGTAAAAAGTTAAAGACAAAGAAAAAATACTGAACACTGCCAGGGAAAGGTAACTTGTTATATATAAGAGAACCTCCATTAGTCTATTAGTACAATTTTCAGCAGAAAATTGTAACCAAACAAAAAAGAACAGAAGGTTCTGTTTATATATATAAACATGTACACACACATATATACATATGTATATATAAGCAGAAAGCAAAAAAAAAAAAAAAAAAAAACCAGCCAAGAATTCTGTCCAGCAATCCTCTCCTTCAAAAACAAAGGAGATTAAAAACTTTCTCAAGCAAATAAAAGCTGAGGGAATTTATCACCACTAGACCCACCTTATGAGATATGCTAAAGGGAATTCTTCAAGTTGAAGACAATGTTGTTAAGCAGCAATATAAAAATAGAAAACTCACTGGTAAAAGTAAGTACATAGTCAAACTCAGCTCTAATACAGTAACAGTAATGTGAAACTTATCTAAATCTCTAGTATTAAAGATAAATGGCATTACTATTAAAAACACTTGTACATAATGATTTGTTAAGAAACACAAGTTATAAAAGATGTATAATTTGATATAAAAACATAAATTATAGTGGGGAAGTAAAATTGTAGTTTGTGCAAGTGATCAAAGTTATTACCAGCTTAAAATAGTCTGTTATTAGTATAAGAATGTTTTATGTAAGACTTATGGTAAAAATGCTTAAAGTAAGAATGCTTAAGAGTAAGAATGCTTAAAGTAAGAATGCTCAAAGTAAGAATACTTACAAGATACACAAAAGATGAAGAAATTCAAAGCACACCACCACAGAAAGCCATCAAGTCAAAAAAGAAGACAGCAAGAGAGGAAGATAGAAACAAAGAATCTGCAATCAATCAGAAAGATATATAAAGAAATGGCAATTAAATAAATTTAATTTAAAGAAATAGCAATTAAAGATATAGCAGTAGTAAGTTCTTATCTCTCAATAATCACTTTGAACATAAATAGATTAAATTCTTAAATCAAAAGAGATTGAGTTGCTAAATATTTTTTTTTAATAGACCCAACTATATGCTACCTACAGGAAAATCACTTCACATTTAAGGAAACACATAGAATAAAAATAAATAATAAAGTTATTTTAGGCAAATGAAAACCAATTACAGAATGGGTGGCTTAGGCTTAGATAATACAGATTTTAAAGTTAAAAATATAAAAAGAGACACTAAAGAACATTATTATATAATGACAAATATTTCATTGAACAGATCATCCAGACAAAAGAAAACTTTATAATGTTAGACTTGAACTAAACTTTAAAGCAAATTAACCTAACAGATATTTAAAGAAGATTCCATCCGACTGCAACAGAATACATTCCTGTCAACAGAACATTCTCCAGGATAAATCCTACGTTTAGGACATAAAACAAGTCTTAACAAACTTAAGAAGACTAAATTCTATCAAGTATCTTTTCTAACCACAATGGCATGAAAGTAGAGATCAATAACAGGAGGAATCTTGAGGAACTCATAAATATCTGGACGTCCAGAACAATTAATAGATCAAAAAGGAATTTTGTATGACTAAAAAACATCTTGAAAGCAACAAAAATAAAAAACGACTCCAAAACTTATGAGATACAGCAAAAGCAGTTCTGAGAGAAAAGTTTATAGCAATAACACTTACATCAAAAAAGAAAGAATATCTCAAATAAACCACCTAACATTACACTTCAAGGAACCAAGAGAATAACTGAGTCCAAACTTAGCAGAAGAAAGGAAACAACAAAGATCAGAGCATAAATAAATAAAATAGAGACTACAAAAACACAATTGAAAAGATCAATGAAACCGAGTTTTTTTTTAAAAAAAACACAAAATTTTTTGATGAAAAAGAGAGAAGACTCAAGTAAACGAAATCAGAAATGTAAGAGTAGACATTATAACTGACACCTTAGAAATACAAAGGATTATGAGAGACAACTATGAACAATAACAAACCAACAAATTGGATAACCTAGAATAAGTGGATGAATATCTAGAAAAATACAATATATCAAGATTGATCAGAAAAAAAAGGCAAATATGAACAGCCCAAAAAACAAGTATGGAGATTGAATCAGTAATAAAGTCTTCCATTAAGGAAAATCCCAGAACCTGATGGCTTCACTGTTAAATTATATGAAATATTTCAAGAAAAAGTAATACCAATCCTCTTCAACTTTTCCAGAAAATTGAAAAAACGAAAATACTTTCACTCTTTTTATGAGACCAGACTTACCCTGATATCAAAGCTGGACAAGGGCATACAAGAAAATAAAACTGCAGGTCAATATTCATGATGAGCAAAGATGCATAAAACCTTGACAAAGTACTAGCAAACCACAACCAATAGCACATTAAAAGGCTAATTATTATTATCAAGTGGGAGTTACCTTAGGGATGCAAGGATGTTTCAACATATTTAAACTGATAAATCTGATAGATTACATTAACAAATGAAAGACAAAAGTCACATGATCATCTCATAAATGCAGAAAAGGTGTTTATTAAGAATCAACATATTTTTATAAGTTTTAAGAAATCTCAAAATATAGGTATAGAAGTCATGTTTCACAACTCAAGAAAGGCATATATGACTTAATATCATATTTCATGGTGAAAATATAAAAGTTTTTCCTGTACAATAGGAAGAAGACAAGAATCTTGAGTCTCACCACTTCTATTCAACATAGTACTGAAAGTCCTAGCTGGAGCAACTAAGAAATAAAAAGAAACTCAAGACACTGAAATAGAAAAGGAATAAGTGAAATTATTTGTTTGCCAAGAGCATTATATTATATATAGCAAAACCATTAAAAAGTCTTAGAACCGAAAAAAAAAGTTAGTAAAGTTGCAGGTAAAAAAAATCAACATACAAAAATTAGTAGGGTTTCTATATACTAATAACAAACTATATTAAAAAATTAAGAGAACAATCTCATTTACATTAAATAAAAAATGAAATAGGAATAAATTTAATCAAGGAAGTAAAAGATCTGTACACTGAAAACTTTAATACACAGATGAAAAAAATTGAAGACACAAATAAAAAGATATATCGTGTTCACTTATTAAAGATATTAATATTGTTAAAATTTCCATACTACCCAAAGCAATCTACAGATTTAATGTAATCTGTATGAAAATTCCATTGCCAATTTTCATAGAAATAGAAAAAAACTTTATTTTTTATTTATTTATTTATTTTTTGAGATGGAGTCTCGCTCTGTCACCCAGGCTGGAGTGCAGTGGCATGATCTCAGCTCACCGCAACCTCCGCCTCCCGGGTTTACGCCATTCTCCCACCACAGCCTCCTGAGCAGCTGGGGCTATGGCAGTTGTCACTATGCCCAGCTAATTTTGTTTTTCTATTTTTAGTAGAGACAGGGTTTCACTGTGTTAGCCAGGATGGCCTCGATCCCCTGACCTAATGATCCATCTGCCTCAGCCTCCCAAAGTGCTGGGATTACAAGCATGAGTCACCATGCCTGGCCAAAAATATCTTTCTAAAATATGAGTGGAATCACAGAAGACCCTGAATAGACAAAAACACCTTGGAAAAAAAAGAACAAAACTGGGGGCATCACGCTGCCTGATTTCAAAACAAATTACAAAGCTATTTTAATCAAAACAGTATGATACTGTCATAAAAGCAGACACATCAAACAATGGAATAGGATAAAAGTCCCCAAAATAAACTTAAGTATTTATGGTCAATTGATTTTCAACAAAGGTGCCAAGAAGACAGACTGAGAAAAGACAATCTCTTAAATAAATGGTTCTGGGAAAACCAGATGTCTGCATGCAGAACAATGATAGTGCACCTTATCTCATATCATATACAAAATTCAATTCTAAATGAATTAAGGATTTAGAAAATAAGACCTGAAATTTTAAAACTACTAGAAGAAAACATAGGGGGAAATTCACAGTATTAGTCTGAGTGATTATTTCAGGCAAGCCCGTAAGCTATTTGGGGCTGAGGTAAGGGGGTTTGCTCCAAAGCTACTTTTAGGTGTTTTCCATGGTTCTCAGCTAAATTGTCACCTGGAAATAGATGACAGTGTCTGGCTGAACTGAAAGACAGGAGTCCCAGGACAGGGATGTGACAGAAAAATGTATTGAGTTTCTGCTTGCCTAGGATGTGGAACTGGTGCATCTCCTGTGGAGACCACATGCATTCTAACAGTAGAGTCCCAGCCACTCCCATAGGGCTGCTGCCTGCATTCATCATTGGGGTATCCATGGGTGATCTTGGCAATCCAGCCCCAGTCAAATTTGTCCGCACCTCCAGAGGCTGGGTGGGAAACTCAGAGCACCAGGCCATTCATAGACCACCCCATCACCTGAAACCACAGAGCACCTCCTGGTTAAAAAGAAAAAAAAGATCAAGTACCTACACATGTGCCTCCACTACAGGTGGCTCTTACCCATAAGCACCATCTACTGACCTGGAGGTTGAACTGCACAACTCGATACAAAACTTGCGGACAGAAGTGCACAATGCAGAGCAACAAGATAAATTTCTGGAGACTCTCACAATTTTAGTCCTGCAGAGGGCAATGAGACCACTCATATGCCCAGTACCTTGGTACTACAACATGCATTTGAGAAAACCACTGGCACATAGGCTATCTATAACCGAATAATTCATACTGAGCCTTGGCCCCTGAAAGCACCTAGCATTGAAGCCAAACGACCACAGACAACATATATAAGTCACACCATGAAGAGGGAAATAAAAGTCTCATAACACCAAAGTAAATTCAAAGATAAAAAGTGAAAGCTTTCCAGATGAGAAGAAACCAGCTTCAGAATGCTGGCAATATGTAATCACAGGATTATGATACCTCCACAGGATCAAACTAGCTTTCTAGCAATGGATCCTAATCAAAACAAAACTTCTGAAGTGACAAAGAATTGAAAATGTAAATTGCAAAGATGATCAAATAAATCCAAGAGAAAGTTAAAAACTAACACAAATCAGAAATAAACAATTCAGGATATGAATGAAAAACTTACTAAAGAGATAGATATTTTATAAAACCAGAACTTCTGGAAATATAAAAATGTATTGAAAGGGTTAAAAACACAATTCAAAGCCTTAAGAATAAGCTAGGCCAAGCAGAAGAAACAATTATAGAAGTTAGAAGGCAGGTCTTTTGAATTAGCCACATCAAACAAAAATAAAGAAAAAATAATGATGAATGATGGGTATGATGACTCATGCCTAGAATCTCTGCAGTTTGGGAAGCTGAGGCAGGTGGATCGCTTGAGCCCAGGAGTTTGATATTGGCTTGGGAAACATGGTGAAACTCCTTCTTTACAAAAAATACAAAAAACTTAGTCAGGCATGTTGGCACGCACCTGCAGTCCCAGTTACCCAGGAGACTGAGGTGGCAGGATCACTTGAGCCTGGAGAGGTTCAGCCTACAGTGAGCTATGATCATGCCACTGCACTCCAGCCTGGGCAACAGAGTGAGACCCCCATATCAAAAAAAATTGTCATTATTATTAAAAAATAAAATCTTTATAAAATATGGGATTATGTAAAGTGTTCAAACTTATATGTATTTCAGAGGGAGAACAAGAAAAAGTAAAAAAGTATGGGAAACCTATTTGAAGAAATCTTTCAGGAAAATATCCCTGGTCTTGCTAGAGGTTTAGAAATCCATATATAAGAAGCTCAGAAAACTTCTGGAACATATATTGCAAAATGAATTTCACCATAGCATATAGTCATCAGACTATCTCAAGTCAGCATGAAGGAAAAAATACTAAAAGTAGCCAGAGAGAAACAACTATTCATTTATAAAGGAAATCCCATCAGACAAAAAGTGAACTTTTCAGAAGATATCTTACAAGCCAGAGAAATTGGGGTCCTATTTTCAGTCTTCTTAAAAAACACATTTCAGCCAATAATTTTAAATCCTGCTAAACTAAATTTCATAAATGAAGTAGAACCAAATTTTTTTCCAGACAAACAAATGCTAGGGGAATTCATCATCACTAGACAAAACTCACAAGAAATGTTCAAAAATTTCCTAACATAGAAAGAAAAATACTGATGCTATCATAAAAAAAGAAAGTATAAAATTCTCATGACTTACAATACATTTATATAATTGAGCCTGCAAATCAACTATGTAACAATTAACATTATGACAGGAACAGAATTTCACATATAAATATTAACCTTGAATGTAAATGTATGAAAGGTTCCACTTAAAAGATATAGACTGGCCAACTGAATTAAAATAAGACACATGCATATATTGCATAAAAGAAACTTATATAACTGGTAAAGGCATTTACAGACTCAAAATAAACAGGTGGGAAAAAATAATCCATTCAAACGGGAACCAAGTGAGCAGGAGTACCTATACTTACATCTCATAAAATGGACATTAAATCAAAAACAGTAAAAAAAACTTGCAAAGACTGTAATTATTTAATGGTAAAGTGATTATTTCAACAAGAATATGTAACAATTCTAAAAATATATTCATCTTATACCAGAGCACCAAAATTCATAAAACAAATACTACTAGATTTAAGAAAAAAGGCAGATAGGTATATCATAATGTAGGATTTTAACATCCCACTGATAGCACAAGACATATTGTTGAGGCAGAAAATCAACAAACTCTGGACATAAATTGAGTTCTAGATTAAGTAGGCCTAATAGACATTTAAAGAACATTCTACCCAACCACCACAGAATATACTTTCTTTGCTTCTGCACACGAAACATTCTCTAAAAGAGAACACATAACAAGCCACAAAGCAAGTCTTAATACATTTTAAGAAACTCAAAATCATATCAGATATCTTATTTGACCACAGTGGAATAAAACCAAAAAACAATACCAAGAAGAATTCTCAACTTATACAAATACATGGAATTTAAACAACTTACTCCCGAATAATTATAGGGTCAACAATGAAATTAAAATGGAAACTTAGAAATTATTTTAAAAAATGAAAATAGAGAAACAGCATATTAAAAGCTTAGGATATAGTAAAAGTACTGTTAAAAGAGAAGTTAATAGTGTTAAATGCCTACATCAAATGGACAGAAATATCTTAAATTAACAACTTCATATTGCACCTGAAGAAAATAGAAAAACAAGAACAAACTAAATCCAATCCTATCAGGTAAAAGGAAATGACAAGGATCAGAGCTGAACTAAATGAAATTCAGATTTAAAAAATATACAAAGAATCAATGATTCAAAAAGTTAGTTCTTTGAAAAAATTAAGAAAATTGATAGACCATTAGCAAGGTTAACAAAAAAAAAAAAAAGAGAGAGAGAGAGAAGATTCAAGGAAGTATAATCAGAAATGATAAAGATTACATTATAACTGAATCCACAGAAATACTAAAAATCATAGAGACTACTATGAACATTTCTATATACACAAACTAGAAACCCCAGAGGATATAAATAAGTTGTTGGAAACATACGAACACCCAAGATTGAACCAGGAAAAAAAAAAAAAAACAGATCAGTCATGAGAAGTGAAATTGATTCAGTAATAAAAAAAAAAAAAATATCAACAACAACAAAAACAGCCCTGGATCACATTGATTCACAGCTAAATTTTATCAGACAAATAAGGAAGAACTAATACTGGGCCTACTGAAATTGTTCCAAAATATCAAGGAGGAAGGAATCATCCCTAACTCATTCTTTTAAGTCAGTATCACTCTGATACCAATGCCAGGCAAAGATACAACAACAACAACAACAAAAATTATAAACCAATATCCCTGATGAACACAGATGCAAAAATTCCCAACAAAATGCTAGCAAGGCAAATGCAACACCACATGAAAAAATCATATGCCATGATCATGTGGGTTTTATTTCAAGGATTCAAGGATGGCTCAACACATGCAAATCAATAAATGTGATTCACCACATAAGCAAAATTAAAAATTACAAATATATAATCTCAATAGATGGAGAAAGAGAATTTGATAAAATTCACCATCCCTTCCTGATAAAGATCTTCAACAATCTAGGAATAAAAAGATACTTCTCAAAATAATAAAAACCATATATGATAAACTCACAACCAACATCATACTGAATGGAAAAAAGTGGGAGGCATTCCATCTTAGAACTAGAATAAGACAAAGATGCCCACTCTCACCACTCCTAGTCAACATCGAACTGGAAGTCCTGACTAGAGCAATCAGGCAAGAAAAAAAAAAAGTCAGCTACATTGAAAAAGAGTAAGGTAAATTATTTCTGTTCACTTATAATATAAGTTTATATCTATGAAACCCTAAAGACTCCTCCAAAAGACTCCTAGACTTAATAAATAACTGCAGTAAAGTTTCAGGATACAAAATCAACATACAAAAATCAGTAGGATTTCTATACACCAATAACAATCAAGCAGAGAATCAAATCAAGAACTCTATCATCTTTACAATAGATTAAAAAATAAGAAATACAGTTAGTCAAGGAGAACTACAAAACACTGATGAAAGAAATCACAGATGACACAAACAACTGGAAAGATATTCCATGCTTATGGATCAGAAGAATCAATATTGTTAAAATGATCATACTGCCCAAGACAATCTATAAATTCAATGCAATTCCCATTACATTAACAACATAATTTTTCACAGAATTAGAAAAAATTTCTAAAATTTGTATGAAATCAAAGAAAAGCCTGAATAGTCAGAACAATCCTAAGCAAAAAAATAGTAATAATAAATCTCAATGAAACACATTACCTGACTTCAAATTACACTACAAGGCTATAGTAACCAAAACAGCATGTAGCAAGTTAATGGTTAAAAAAAAAAAAAAAAAATACACACATAGATTCATGGAACAGCATAGAGAACCCAGAAATACAGCCACATTCCTACAACCAATTGATCCATGACAAAGTCAACAAAAAAGCACACCAGGGAAAGAACTCCCTATTCAATAAATGGTACTAGGAAAATTAAATAGCCACATCCAGAAGAATAAAACTGGACCAAGATATCTCACCATCTACAAAAATTTAGCTCATCATAGATTAAATACTTAAACTATAAAAATCCTAGAAGAAAACCTAGGAAAAGTTCTTCTGTACATTGGCCTAGGCAAATAATTTATGACTAAGTCCTCAAATGCAAAAACAACAAAGGAGACAAAAGGAATTAAATTAAACTGCACAGCAAAAGAAATGAACAATGGAGTACATAGACATGGACAACCTATATAATGGGAGAAAATATTTTCAAATAATGCATCTGACAAAGAAATAATATCCAGAATTTGCAGAAACCTCAAAACATTCAACAAGAGAGAAACAATTCCATTAAAAAGTAGGCAAAGGACATGAACAGACATTTTTCAAATTAAGACATATAAGCAGCCAACAAAAATTTTAAAAATGCTCAACATCCAGAATCACCAGAAAAATGCAAACTGAAACAAAAAGCAGATAATATTTTACACCAGTCAGAATAACTATTACTAAAATGAAAAAACAACTGATATTGGTAAGAATGCGGAAAAAAGGGAACAGATACATGGTTGGTGAGAATGTAAATTAGTACAATATCCAGGGAATACTGTGTAGATTTCTCAAACAGCTAGAAATAGAATTATCATTCAATCCAGTAATCCACCTACTAGGTATCCACATGAAAGAAATCATTATATTAATATTAAAAAGACACCTGAAATTGTATGTTTATCACAGCACTATGCACAACAGCAAAGTCATGGAATTAACCTAAGTGGCCATCAATGGATGACTGGATAAAGAAAATGTGTTTTTATATATATACCACAGATACAACTCAGGCATACAAAGAATGAAATATGTCTTCTGCAGTAACATGCATGGAAATGGAGGCAATAAGTGAAAGGAGTCAGAAATAGAATGCCAAAAATTATATGTTCTCACACATAGGAACTATGGCTAAACATAGAAATACAGAGTGAAATAAAGGCTGTATTAGGTCATTCTCGTATTGCCATAATTGAGATTGCATAACTTATAAAGAAAAGAGGTTTAACTGGCTCACAGTTCTGCAGCCTGTACAGGAAGCCTAGTGGTATCTGCTTCTGGGGAGAACTCAGGAAGCTTAAAATTACAGTGGAAGCCGAAGCGGGAAGAGGCAGGTCACATGATGAAAGCAGGATCGAGAGAGTAAGCAGGTAGGTGCTGCACACTTTCAAACAACCGGATCTCATGAGAACTCACTCACTATCGCAAGGATAGTACCAACGGGGATGGTGCTAAACCATGCATGAGAAATCTGCCCCCATTATCCAATTACCAGCACCAGGCCCCACTTTCAATATTGGAGATTACAATTCAACATGAGAGTTGTGTGGGGACACAGATCTAAATCATACCAAAGACATAAAAGAATCTAAGATGTGGGAGGATAGGAAGGAGTGAGAGTTGAAATACTACCTACTGGTTACAATGTACACTATTCAAGTGATGGGTGCACTAAAAGCACAGACTTCACCACTGTGCAATATATCCATGTAGTGCAACTACACTTGTTCCTCATAAATGTATCAAAACAATTTTTTAAAAAGAAACAAAAGGGTTTTCTTCCAGGGTTTTTATGGGTTTAGGCCTTACATTTAAATCTCTAATCCATCTTGAGTTAATTTTCATATAAGGTGTAAGGAAGGGGTCCAGTTTCAGTTTCCTGCATCAACACCATCTATTAAATAGGGAATCCTTTCCCTGTTACTTGTTTTTGTCAGGTTTGTGAAAGATCAGATGGTTGTAGACGTGTGGTATTATTTCTGAGGCCTCTGTTCTGTTCCATTGGTTTATATATCTGTTTTGGTACAAGTACCATGCTGTTTTGCTTACTGTAGGCTTGCAGAATAGTTTGAAGTCAGGTAGCATAATGCCTCCAGCTTTGTTCTTTTTGCTTAGGATTGTCTTGGCTATATGGACTCTTTTTGGTTCCATAAGAAATTTAAGTTAGTTTTGTCTAGTTCTGTGAAGAAAATCAGTGATAACTTGATGAGAATACAATTCAATCTATAAATTGCAACAAAAGCCAAAATTAACAAATGATATCTAATTAAACTAAAGAGCTTCTGCACAGCAAAAGAAACTATTATCAGAGTGAACAGGCAACCTACAGAATCGGGGAAAATTTTTGCAAGCTACCCATCTGACAAAGGGCTAATATCCCGAATCTACAAGGAACTTAAACAAATTTCCAAGGTGTGTTTTTGAGGGGGTGGTTCCAAGATGGCCGAATAGGAACAGCTCCATCCTCCAGCTCCCAGTGTGAGCAACACAGAGGATGGGTGATTTCTGCATTTCCAGCTGAGGGATGGGGTTCATCTCACTGGGGCTTGTCGGATAGTGGGTGCAGGACAGTGGGTGCAGCCCAACGAGCGAGAGCTGAAGCAGGGTGAGGCATCACCTCACCCAGGAAGCACAAGAAGGAAGGGAATTCCCTTTCCTAGCCAAGGGAAACTGTGACACACAACACCTGGAAAATCGGGTCACTCCCACCCTAATACTGCACTTTACCAAGGGTCTTAGCAAATGGCACACCAGGAGATTATATCTTGTGCCTGGCTCGGAGGGTCCCACGCCCACAGAGCCTCCCTCATTGCTACCACAGCAGTCTGAGATCTAACTGCAAGGTGGCAGCGAGGTTGGGGGAGGGGCGCCCACCATTGCTGAGGCTTGAGTAGGTAAACAAAGCAGCCAGGAAGCTAAAACTGAGTGGAGCCCACCACAGCTCAAGGAGGCCTGCCTGCCTCTGTAGACTACATCTCTGGGGCCAGGGCATAGCCAAACAAAAGGCAACAGAAACCTCTGCAGATTTAAATGTCCCTGTTTGACAGCTTTGAAGAGGGTAGTGGTTCTCCCAGCATGGAGTTTGAGATCTGAGAACACACAAACTGCCTGCTCAAGTGGGTCCCTGACCCCCAGGTAGCCTAAGTGGGAGAAAACCCCCACTAGGGGCAGACTGACACCTCACACCTCACACAGTTGGGTACCCCTCTGAGACGAAGCTTCCAGAGGAATAACCAGGCAAAAACATTTGCTGTTCGGCAATATTCACTCTTCTGCAGCCTCCACTGCTGATACCCAGGCAAACAGGGCCTGGAGTGGACTTCAAGCAAACTCCAACAGACCTGCAGCTGAGGGTCCTGATTGTAAGAAGGAAAACTAACAAACAGAAAGGACATCCACACCAAAACCCCATCTGTACATCACCATCATCAAAGACCAAAGGTAGATAAAATTACAGAGATGGGGAAAAAGCAGTGCAGAAAAGTTGAAAATTCTAAAAATCAGAGCACCTCTCCCCCTCCAAAGGAATGCAGCTCCTCGCCAGCAATGGAATAAAGCTGAACAGAGAATGACTTTGACCAGTTGAGAGAAGAAGACTTCAGATGATCAAACTTCTCCAAGCTAAAGGAGGAAGTTCGAACCCATCACAAAGAAGCTAAAAACCTTGAAAGAAGATTTGACGAATGGCTAACTGGAATAACCAATGTAGAGAAGTCCTTAAATGACCTGATTGAGCTGAAAACCATGACAAGAGAACTATGTGACAAATGCACAAGCTTCAGTAAACAATTTGATCAACTGGAAGAAATGGTATCAGTGATTGAAGATAAAATGAATGAAATGAAGTGAGAAGAGAAGTTCAGAGAAAAAATAGTAAAAAGAAATGAACAAAGCCTCCAAGAAATATGGGAGTATGTGAAAAGACCAAATCTACGTCTGATTGGTGTACTTGAAAGTGATGGAGAGAATGGAACCAAGTTGGAAAATACTCTGCAGGATATTATCCAGGAGAACTTCCCCAACCTAGCATGGCAGGCCAACATTCAAATTCAGGAAATACAGAGAACACCACAAACAAACTCTTTGAGAAGAGCAACTCCAAGACACATAATTGTCAGATTCACCAAAGTTGAAATGAAGGAAAAAATGTTAGGCGCAGTCAGAGAGAAAGGTTGGGTTACCCACAAAGGGAAGCCCATCAGACTAATAGCAGATCTCTGGCAGAAACTCTACAAGCCAGAAAAGAGTGGAGGCCAATATTCAACATTCTTAAATAAAAGAATTGTCAACCCAGAATTTCATATCCAGCCAAACTAAGCTTCACAAGTGAAGGAGAAATAAAATTTTCAACAGACAAGCAAATGTTGAGGGATACTGTCACCACCAGGCCTGCCCTACAAGAGCTCCTGAAGGAAGCACTAAACATGGAAAGGAACAACCGGTACCAGCCACTGCAAAAATATGCCAAAATGTAAAAACCATTGATGCTAGGAAGAAACTGTATCAACTAACGAGTAAAATAACCAGCTAACATCATAATGACAGGATCAAGTTCACACATAACAATATTAACCTTAAGTGTAAAGGGGCTAAATGCTCCAATTAAAACACACAGACTGGCAAATTGGGTAAAGAGTCAAGACCCATCAGTGTGCTGTATTCAGGAGACCCATCTCACGTGCAGAGACACATATAGGCTCAAAATAAAGGGATGGAGGAAGATCTACCAAGCAAATGGAAAACAAAAAAAGGCAGAGGTTGCAATCCTAGTCTCTGATAAAACAGACTTTAAACCAACAAAGATCAAAAGAGACAAAGAAGGCCATTACATAATGGTAAAGGGATCAATTCAACAGGAAGAGCTAACTATCCTAAATATATATGCACCCAATATAGGAGCACCCAGATTCATAAAGCAAGTCCTTAGAAACTTACAAAGAGACTTAGACTCCCATACAATAATAATGGGAGACTTTAGCACCCCACTGTCAACATTAGACAGATCAACGAGACAGAAAGTTAACAAGGATATCGAGGAATTGAACTCAGCTCTGCACCAAGTGGACCTAACAGACATCGACAGAACTCTCCACCCCAAATCAACAGAATATACATTCTTGTAAATACCACAAAACACTTACTCCAAAATTGACCACATAGTTGGAAGTAAAGCACTCCTCAGCAAATGTAAAAGAACATTTATAACAAACTGTCTCTCAGACCACAGTGCAATCAAACTAAAACCCAGGATTAAGAAACTCAATCAAAACCGATCAACTACATGGAAACTGAAGAACCTGCTCCTGAATGACTACTGGGTACATAACAAATGAAGGCAGAAATGAAGATGTTCTTTGAATCCAATGAGAACAAAGATACAACATATCAGAATCTCTTGGACACATTTAAAGCAATGTGTAGACAGAAATTTATAGCACTAAATGCCCACAAGAGAAAGCTGGAAGGATCTAAAATTGACACCCTAACATCACAATTAAAAGAACTAGAGAAGCAAGAGCAAACACATTAAAACCCAGTAGACGGCAAGAAATAACTAAGATCAGAGCAGAACTGAAGGAGATAGAGACACAAAAAAACCCTCCAAAAAATCAATGAATCCAGGAGCTGGTTTTTTGAAAAGATCGACAAAATTCATAGACCGCTAGCAAGACTAATAAAGAAGAAAAGAAAGAAGAATCAAATAGATTCAATAAAAAATGATAAAGGGGATATCACCATGGACCCCACAGAAATACAAACTACCATCAGAGAATACTATAAACACCTCTACACAAATAAACTAGAAAACCTAGAAGAAATGGATAAATTTCTGGACACATACACTCTCCCAAGACTAAACCAGGAAGAAAAATCACTGAATAGACCAATAACAGGCTCTGAAATTAAGTCAATAATTAATAGCCTACCAACCAAAAAAATCCAGGACCAGACAGATTCACAGCCGATTTCTACCAGAGGTACAAGAAGGAGCTGGTACCATTCCTTCTGAAACTATTCCAATTAATAGAAAAAGAGAGAATCCTTCCTAACTCATTTTATGAGGCCAACATCATCCTGATGCCAAAGCCTGGCAGAGACACAACAAAAAAGAATTTTAGACCAATATCCCTGATAAACATCGATGTAAAAATCCTCAATAAAATACTGGCAAACCGAATTCAGTAGCACATCAAAAAGCTTATACACCATGATCAAGTGGGCTTCATCCCTGGGATGCAAGGCTGGTTCAACATACACAAATCAATAAATGTAATCCAGAATACAAACAGAACCAAAGACAAAAACCACATGATTATATCAATAGATGCAGAAAAGGCCTTTGAATAGCCTTTCATGCTAAAAACTCTCAAAAACTTTGGTATTGATGGAAAGTATCTCAAAATAATAAGAACTACTTATGACAAACCCACAGCCAATATCAAACTGAATGGGAAAAAACTGGAAGCATTCCCCTTGAAAACTGGCACAAGACAGGGATGCCCTCTCTCACCACTCCAATTCAACATAGTGTTGGAAGTTCTGGCTAGGGCAATCAGGCAAGAGAAAGAAATAAAGGGTATTCAATTAGGAAAAGAGGAAGTCAAATTGTCCCTGTTTGCAGATGACATGATTGTATATTTAGAAAACTCCATCATCTCAGCCCCAAATCTCTGTAAGCTGATAAGCAACTTCAGCAAAGTCTCACAATACAAAGTCAATGTGCAAAAATCACAAGCATTCTTATACACCAATAACAGACAGAAAGCCAAATCATGAGCGAACTCCCATTCACAATAGCTTCAAAGAGAATAAAATACCTAGAAATCCAACTTACAAGGGATGTGAAGGACCTCTTCAAGGAGAACTACAAACCACTGCTCAATGAAATCAAAGAGGACACAAACAAATGGAAGAACATACCATGCTCATGGATAGGAAGAATCAATATCGTGAAAATGGCCATACTGCCCAAGGTAATTTATAGATTCAATGCCATCCCCATCAAGCTACCAATGACTTTGCTCACAGAATTGGAAAAAACTACTTTAAAGTTCATATGGAACCAAAAAAAAGCCTGCATTGCCAAGACAATTCTAAGCCAAAAGAACAAAGCTGGAGGCATCATGCTACCTGACTTCTAGCTATACAAGGCTACAGTAACCAAAACAGCATGGTACTGGTACCAAAACAAGAGATTTAGACCAATGGAAGAGAAGAGAGCCCTCAGAAATAATACCACACATCTACAACCATCTGACCTTTGACAAACCTGACAAAAACAAGAAATGGGGAAAGGATTCCCTATTTAATAAATGGTGCTGGGAAAACTGGCTAGCCATATGTAGAAAGCTGAAACTGGATCCCTTCCTTACACCTTGGACACAAATTAATTCAAGATGGATTAGAGACTTAAGTGTTAAACCTAAAACCATAAAAATCCTAGAACAAAACCTAGGCAATAGGTTTTTTCAGGACATAGGCATGGGCAAGGACTTCATGTCTAAAACACCAAAAGCAATGGTAACAAAAGCCAAAATTGACAAATGGGATCTAATTAAAGAGCTTCTCCATAGCAAAAGAAACTACCATCAGAGTGAACAGGCAACCTACAGAATGGGAGAAAATTTTTGCAATCTATTCATCTGACAAAGGGCTAATTTCCAGAACCTACAAACAACTTAAACAAATTTACAAGAAAAAAACATACAACCCCATCAAAAAGTGGGCAAAGGATATGAACAGACACTTCTCAAAAGAAGACATTTATGCAGCCAACAGACCCATGAAAAAATGCTCATCATCACTGGTCATCAGAAAATGCAAATCAAAACCACAATGTGATACCATCTCACACCAGTTAGAATGGCAATCATTAAAAAGTCAGGAAACAACAGGTGCTGGAGAGGATGTGGAGAAATAGGAACACTTTTACACTGTTGGTGGGACTGTAAACTAGTTCAACCATTGTGGAAGACAGTGTGGCAATTCCTCAAGGATCCATAATTAGAAATACCATTTGACCCAGCCATCCCATTACTGGGTACATACCTAAAGGATTATAAATCATGCTGTTAAAGACACATGCACATGTATGTTTACTGTGGCACTATTCACAATAACAAAGACTTGGAACCAACCCAAATGTCCATCAGTGACAGACTGGATTAAGAAAATGTGGCACACATACACCATGGACTACTATGCAGCCATAAAAAGTGATGAGTTCATGTCCTTGTAGGGACATGGATGAAGCTAGAAATCATCATTCTTAGCAAACTATCGCAAGAACAGACAACCAAACACCACATGTTCTCACTCATAGGTGGGAAATGAACAATGACAACACTTGGACACAGGAAGGGGGATATCACACACCAGGGCCTATCGTGGGGTGGGAGGAGGGGGGAGGGATAGCATTTGGAGATATACCGAATGTAAATGACGAGTTAATGGGTGCAACACACCAACATGGCACATGTATACATATGTAACAAACCTGCACATTGTGTACATGCACCCTACAACATAAAGTATAATTTAAAAATTTTACAAGAAAATAAAAATCTCATTGAAAATTTGACCAAGGATATGAACAGACACTTCTCAAAATAAGACATTTATGTGGACAACAAACATATGAAAAAAAAGCTCATCATCACTGGTCATTAGAGAAATGCAAATCAAAACCACAATGAGATACCATCTCATGCCAGTTAGAATGGCGATCATTAAAAAGTTGAGAAACAACAGATGCTGGAAAGGATGTGGAGAAATAGGAAAGCTTTTACACTACGGTGGAAGTGTAAATTAGTTCAACCATTGTAGAAGATAGTGTGGTGATTCCTCAAGGATCTAGAACTAGAAATATCATTTGACCCAACAATTCCATTACTGGGTATATACCCAAAGGATTATAAATCATTCTACTATAAAAACACATGTACATGTATGTTTATTGCAGCACTATTCACAATAGCAAAGACTTGGAAGCAGCCCAAATGCCCATCAATGATAGACTGGATTAAAAAAAAAAATGTAGCACATACACACCATGTAATACTATGCAGACATAAAAAAGAATGAGTTCATGTCCTTTGCCGGACATGGATGAAGCTGGAAACCATCAGTCTCAGCAAACTAACACAAGAACAGAAAACCAAACACTGCATGTTCTCACTCTTAAGTGGGAGTTGAACACTGAGAACATACGGGCACAGGGAAGGGAACATCACATACCAGAGCCTGGGGTGGAGGGCAAGGAGATGAACTGCATTAGGAGAAATACCTAATGTAGATGATGGGTTGATGGGTGCAGCAAACCACTTTGGCACACGTATACCTATGTAACAAACCTGCACATTCTGCATATGTATCCCAGTATTTAAAAAAAAGTATAAAAAAAAAAAGAAAAGAAAAGAAAAAAGAAATAGAAAGCATATTACCAGAGATGGGGTGGGGAAAAGGGATGGGAAAAGAAGAGATATTGATTGTTTCACTTAGACTAGAGGAAAAATTGTTAGTGATCTATTGCACTGCATGGTGACCACAGTTGATAAGAATGTATTGTATATTTATTTATTTATTTGTTCAACTTTTATTTTAAATTCAGAGGGGTATACATGCAGATTTGTCATCTGGGTATACTGTGTGATGCTGAGGTTTGGGGTACGGATGATCCTGTCACCCAGCTACTAAGCATGGTACCTAATGTATATTTCAAAATTGCTAAAATAATAGATTTTAACATTCCCACTATAAAAAAAATAAATTTGTAAGGCAATGGATAAGTTAATTATCTTGACTGAATATTTCTACAATGTAAACATAGATCAAAACACACACTGTATCTCATAAATGTACAAAATTATTATTTGTCCATTAAAAAATAAATTTTGAAAAGGTTAATAAGGCCTCTCTTTTTCTCTCAGTGAATTACAGATATTGAGGCGTCATCTTCCTCTGTCTGACTCAAGTGCATAAGAACATTAAACAGAGATGAAGATACATACACACACACATTTGGATAAATGTGGTTCAAAACAAAAAGAGTAAGAAACAAATAAACACCAAAGGACATACATAAATTCTCAGCCCCGAAGGAACCTTTGTTCAGCTTATTGTTGCTATTTCATAGAGACAAATGGATCCTCTGGTGCCACCTCCTCAACATACAAATCAATAAATATAGCCTACATGTGTTCCTGAAATCTGTAAATTGGAGTCATAGATCAAATTAACTTTTTTCCCCAAATGTGGGCAGGGAAAGGAAGAAGGGAAACTTTTCATCTTCTAAATATTACTGTGTACACAGTTCTCATTCTTCACACTTCCACTCTAATCTCACTTTCTCCAGTTAAACAGTTTTGACTATTTTAATTTTTACACTATTTATCAGTTACTTACAAAAGTTTTTGTGCTGCTTTACTTTTTATACAACACTGGCCCCAATAAAATTAAAATGTATTTGTTTATCTGTCAGGGTAGAGATCACTTAAGTAGAACCAAAATGAAACAAATAAAAATCTACACTACAAGATGAACTGAGCCAACTATAGAGACCACTGAGATGATGGCTGCTTTTTTGATACTAGACAGCTACATATTGCCTAATTCCATTTAATATCAAATATATGTCAAGAGAACGAATCATTCTCCAAATATTAGTGTTGTTTGATATCAAAGAAGAAATATTTTTTTTTTTATTTTACTTTAAGTTCTAGGGTACATGTGCATAACGTGCAGGTTTGTTACATATGTATACTTCTGCCATGTTGGTGTGCTGCAACCATCAACTCGTCAGCACCCATCAACTCGTCATTTACATCAGGTATAATTCCCAATGCAATCCCTCCCCACTCCCCGCTCTCTGTGATAGGCCCTGGTGTGTGATGTTCCCCTTCCTGAGTCCAAGTGATCTCATCATTCAGTTCCCACCTATGAGTGAGAACATGCGGTGTTTGGTTTTCTGTTCTTGTGATAGTTTGCTAAGAATGATGGTTTCCAGCTGCATCCATGTCCCTACAAAGGACACAAACTCATCCTTTTTTATGGCTGCATGGTATTCCATGTTGTATATGTGCTGCATGTTCTTAATCCAGTCTGTCACTGATGGACATTTGGGTGGATTCCAAGTCTTTGCTATTGTGAATAGTGCCACAATAAACATACGTGTGCATATGTCTTTATAGCAGCATGATTTATAATCCTTTGGGTATATCCCCAGTAATGGGATGGCTGGGTCATATGGTACTTCTAGTTCTAGATCCTTGAGGAATCATCATACTGTTTTCCATAATGGTTGAACTAGTTTACAATCCCACCAACAGTGTAAAAGTGTTCCTATTTCTCCACATCCTCTCCAGCACCTGTTGTTTCCTGACTTTTTAATGATTGCCATTCTAACTAGTGTGAGATGGTATCACATTGTGGTTTTGATTTGCATTTCTCTGATGGCCAGTGATGATGAGCATTTTTTTTCATGTGTCTGTTGGCTGTATGAATGTCCTCTTTTGAGAAATGTCTGTTCACATCCTTTGCTCACTTTTTGATGGGGTTGTTTTTTTCTTGTAAATTTGTTTGAGTTCTTTGTAGGTTCTGGATATAAGCCCTTTGTCTGATGAGTAGATTGCAAAAATTTTCTCCCATTCTGTAGGTTGCCTGTTCACTCTGATGGTAGTTTCTTTTGCTGTGCAGAAGCTCTTTAGTTTAATTAGATCCCATGTGTCAATTTTGGCTTTTGTTGCTGTTGCTTTTGGTGTTTTAGACATGAAGTCCTTGCCCATGCCTATGTCCTGAATGGTATTACCTAGGTTTTCTTCTAGGGTTTTTATGGTATTAGGTCTAACATTTAAGTCTCTAATCCATCTTGAATTAATTTTCGCATAAGGAGTAAGGAAAGGATCCAGTTTCAGCTTTCTACTTATGGCTAGCCAATTTTCCCAGCACCATTTATTAAATAGGGAATCCTTTCCCCATTTCTTGTTTTTCTCAGATTTATCAAAGATCAGATGGCTGTAGATGTGTGGTATTATTTCTGAGGACTCTGTTCTGTTCCATTGGTCTATCTCTGTTTCGGTACAAGTACCATGCTGTTTTGGTTACTGTAGCCTTGTAGTATAGTTGAAAGTCAGGTAGCATGATGCCTCTAGCTTTTTTCTTTTCACTTAGGATTGTTTTGGAGATGCGGGCTCTTTTTTGGTTCCATATGAA
Organism: Theropithecus gelada; assembly: GCF_003255815.1. NCBI lineage: Eukaryota > Metazoa > Chordata > Mammalia > Primates > Cercopithecidae > Theropithecus > Theropithecus gelada. The sequence goes on from NC_037681.1 coordinate 104,671,157, forward strand.
CTTTAAAATAGTTTTTCCAATTCTGTGAAGAAATTCATTGGTAGCTTGATGGGGATGGCATTGAATCTATAAATTACCTTGGGCAGTATGGCCATTTTCACGATATTGATTCTTCCTATCCAAGAGCATGGTATGTTCTTCCATTTGTTTGTGTCCTCTTTGATTTCATTGAGCAGTGGTTTGTAGTTCTCCTTGAAGAGGTCCTTTACATCCCTTGTAAGTTGGATTTCTAGGTATTTTATTCTCTTTGAAGCTATTGTGAATGGAAATTCATTCATGACTTGGCTCTCTGTTTCACTGTTACTGGTGTATAAGAATGCTTGTGATTTTTGCACATTAATTTTGTATTGGAAGACTTTGCTGAAGTTACTTATCAGCTTAAGGAGATTTGGGGCTGAGACAATGGGGTTTTCTAAATATACAATCATGTCATCTGCAAACAGGGACAATTTGACTTCTTCTTTTCCTAACTGAATACCCTTGATTTCTTTCTCTTGACTGATTGCCCTAGCCAGAACTTCCAACACTATGTTGAATAGGAGTGGTGAGAGAGGGCATCCCTGTCTTGTGCCAGTTTTCAAAGGGAATTTTTCCAGTTTTTGCCCATTCAGTATGATATTGGCTGTGGGTTTCTCATAAATAGCTCTTATGATTTTGAGGTACGTTCCATCAATACCGAATTTATTGAGCGTTTTTAGCATGAAGGGCTGTTGAATTTTTTCAAAGGCCTTTTCTGCATCTATTGAGATAATCATGTGGTTTTTGTCTTTGGTTCTGTTTATATGCTGGATTACGTTTATTGACTTGCGTATGTTGAACCAGCCTTGCATCCCAGGGATGAAGCCCACTTGATCATGGTGGATAAGCTTTTTGATGTGCTGCTGGATCCGGTTTGCCAGTATTTTATTGAGGATTTTTGCATTGATGTTCATCAGGGATATTGGTCTAAAATTCTCTTTCTTTGTTGTGTCTCTGCCAGGCTTTGGTATCAGGATGGTGTTGGCCTCATAAAATGAGTGAGGGAGGATTACCTCTTTTTCTATTAATTGGAAGAGTTTCAGAAGGAACGGTACCAGCTCCTCCTTGTACCTCTGGTAGAATTCAGCTGTGAATATATCTGATCCTGGACTTTTTTTGGTTGGTAGGCTATTAATTATTGCCTCAATTTCAGAGCCTACTATTGGTCTATTCAGGGATTCAGCTTCTTCCTGGTTTAGTCTTGGGAGAGTGTAAGTGTCCAGGAAATTATCCATTTCTTCTAGATTTTCTAGTTTATTTGCATAGAGGTGTTTATAGTATTCTCTGATGGTAGTTTATATTTCTGTGGGGTCAGCGGTGATATCCCCTTTATCATTTTTTATTGCATCTGTTTGATTCCTCTCTCTTTTCTTCTTTATTAGTCTTGCTAGTGGTCTGTCAATTTTGTTGATCTTTTCAAAAAACCAACTCCTGGATTCATTGATTTTTTGGAGGGTTTTTTGTGTCTCTATCTCCTTCAGTTCTGCTCTGATCTTAGTTATTTCTTGCCTTCTGCTAGCTTTTGAATGTGTTTCCTCTTGCTTCTCTAGTTCTTTTAATTGTGATGTTAGAGTGTCAATTTTAGATCTTTCCTGCTTTCTCTTGTGGGTATTTAGTACTATAAATTTCCCTCTACACACTGCTTTAAATGTGTCCCAGAGATTCTGGTATGTTGTATCTTTGTTCTCATTGGATTCAAAGAACATCTTTATTTCTGCCTTCATTTCGTTGTGTACTCAGTAGTCATTCAGGAGCAGGTTATTCAGTTTCCATGTAGTTGAGCGGTTTTGAATGAGTTTCTTAGTCCTGAGTTCTAGTTTGATTGCACTGTGGTCTGAGAGACAGTTTGTTATAATTTCTGTTCTTTTACAGTTGCTGAGGAGTGCTTTACTTCCAATTATGTGGTCAATTTTGGAATAAATGTGATGTGTTGCTGAGAAGAATGTATATTCTGTTGATTTGGGGTGGAGAGTTCTGTCGATGTCTATTAGGTCTGCTTGCTGCAGAGATGAGTTCAATTCCTGGATATCTTTGTTAACTTTCTGTCTCGTTGATCTGTCTAATGTTGACAGTGGGGTGTTGAAGTCTCCCATTATTATTGTATGGGAGTCTAAGTCTCTTTCTAAGTCTCTAAGGACTTGCTTTATGAATCTGGGTGCTCCTATATTGGGTGCATATATATTTAGGATAGTTAGCTCTTCCTGTTGAAGTGATCCCTTTACCATTATGTAATGGCCTTCTTTGTCTCTTTTGATCTTTGTTGGTTTAAAGTCTGTTTTATCAGAGACTAGGATTGCAACCTCTGCTGTTTTTTGTTCTTCATTTGCTTGGTAGATCTTTCTCCATCCCTTTATTTTGAGCCTATGTATGTCTCTGCATGTGAGATGGGTCTCCTGAATACAGCACACTGATGGCTCTTGACTCTTTATACAGTTTGCCAGTCTGTGTCTTTTAATTGGAGCATTTAGTCCATTTACATTTAAGGTTAATATTGTTATGTGTGAACTTGATCCTGCCATTATGATATTAACTGGTTATTTTGCTCGTTAGTTGATGCAGTTTCTTCCTACCCTCGATGGTCTTTGCATTTTGGCATGTTTTTGCAATGGCTGGTGCTGGTTTTTCCTTTCCATGTTTAGTGCTTCCTTCAGGGTCACTTGTAAGGCAGGCCTGGTGGTGACAAAATCTCTAAGCATTTGCTTATCTGTAAAGGATTTTATTTCTCCTTCACTTATGAAACTTAGTTTGGCTGGATATGAAATTCTGCGTTTAAAATTCTTTTCTGTAAGAATGTTGAATATTGGCCCCCACTCTCTTCTGGCTTGGAGAGTTTCTGCCAAGAGATCTGCTGTTAGCCTGATGGGCTTCCCTTTGTGGGTAACCCTACCTTTCTCTCTGGCTGCCCTTAAGATTTTTTCCTTCATTTCCACTTTGGTGAATCTGGCAATTATGTGTCTTGGAGTTGCTCTTCTGGAGGAGTATCTTTGTGGCATTCTCTGTATTTCCTGAATTTGAATGTTGGCCTGCCCTACTAGGTTGGGGAAGTTCTCCTGGATGATATCCTGAAGAGTGTTTTCCAACTTGCTTCTATTTTCCCCCTCACTTTCAGGCACCCCAATCAGACGTAGATTTGGTCTTTTTACATAATCCCATATCTTGCAGGCTTTGTTCATTTCTTTTTCTTCTTTTTTCTTTAGATTTCTCTTCTCGCTTCATTTCATTCATTTGATCCTCAATTGCTGATACTCTTTCTTCCAGTTGGTAGAGTCGGTTACTGAAGCTTGTGCATTTGTCACGTATTTCTCTTCTCATGGTTTTCATCTCTGTCCGTTCGTTTATGGCCTTCTCTGCATTAATTATTCTGGTTATCAATTCTTCCACTCTTTTTTCAAGATTTTTAGTTTCTTTGCACTGGGTACATAATTCCTCCTTTAGCTCTGAGAAGTTTGATGGACTGAAGCCTTCTTCTCTCATCTCGTCAAAGTTATTCTCCGTCCAGCTTTGATCCATTGCTGGTGATGAGCTGCGTTCCTTTGGAGGGGGAGATGTGCTCTTATTTTTTGAATTTCAGCTTTTCTGCCTTCCTTTTTCCCCATCTTTGTGATTTTATCTGCCTCTGGTCTTTGATGATGGTGATGTACTGATGGGGTTTTGGTGTGAGTGTCCTTCCTGTTTGTTAGTTTTCCTTCTAACAGTCAGGACCCTCAGCTGTAGGTCTGTTGGAGATTGCTTGAGGTCCACTCTAGACCCTGTTTGCCTGGGTGTCAGCAGCAGAGGCTGCAGAAGATAGAATACTGCTGAACAGCAAGTATACCTGTCTGATTCTTGCTTTGGAAGCTTCCTCTCAGGCGTGTACTCCACCGTGTGAGGTGTGGGGTGTCGGTCTGCTGCTAGTGGAGGATGCCTCCTAGTTAGGCTACTCAAGGGTCAGGGACCCCCTTGAGCAGGCAGTCTGTCCATTCTCAGATCTCAACCTCCGTGTTGGGAGATCCACTGCTCTCTTCAAAGCTGTCAGAGTTGCTTGCGTCGGCAGAGGTTTCTGCTGCTTTTTGTTGTTGTTGTTGTTGTTGTTGTTTAGCTGTGCCCTGTCCCCAGAGGTGGAGTCTACAGAGACTGGCAGGCCTTCTTGAGCTGCTGTGAGCTCCACCCAGTTCGATCTTCCCAGGGCTTTGTTTACCTACTTAAGCCTCAGCAATGGCGGGCGCCTCTCCACCAGCCTGGCTGCTGCCTTGTGGTTAGATCATAGACTGCTGTGCTAGCAATGAGGAAGGCTCTGTGGGCATGGGACCCTCCCAGCCAGGTGTGGGATATAATCTCCTGTTGTGCCCGTTTGCTTAAAGCACAGTATTGGGGTAGGAGTTACCCGATTTTCCAGGTGTTGTGTGTCTCAGTTCCCCTGGCTAGGAAAAGGGATTCCCTTCCCCCTTGTGCTTCCCAGGTGAGGCAATGCCTCGCCCTGCTTCAGCTCTCGCTGGTCGGGCTGCAACAGCTGACCAGCACTGATTTTCCAGCACTCCCCAGTGAGATGAACCCGGTACCTCAGTTGATAATGCAGAAATCACCTGTCTTCTGTGTCGCTCGCGCTGGGAGTTGGAGACTGGAGCTGTTCCTATTCGGCCATCTTGCTCCATGCCAGAACAAATGTTTTTCTATCATTGTTTCTTTATGCCCGTCCAAAAAAAAAAAAAAAACATGAATTGCAGCTTATTTGATATTTCTGTTATACTTTTGGTGATAGGATAATTCACTGGTGAAAATATTAGAGGAATCAAAATCCCCTATGAGAATGACATCAAGAGACTATGATCAATATTTGGTTAACTCTGTAATGTACAACAGATATACAGAGACTCTGATTTATGGGGGCAGAGTTTTAAGGCAGAAGTATTGTTTATGTTTTAAAATTCAAACAATGGAAGTTTGCAAATTACACAGATACACATCTCTCCAAAACCAAACTTCAAATTAACTCTGACATTACGTAGGTTTTATCAATCACTAGTTTCTAAAACATGAATAACCATCTAGAAAATATTATATATTCATTTTATTTAGAGAACAATAAGGATTGGGTGATCAGAGTTAGAGAGAAATCAATATAATTTAAGAAGAGAAAAGCAAGTAAATCACCTATATGTATACCAGTTGTGAACTCATTAAGTAGATTTTGATACATTCATGGAATGTAGGATGCTGAGTAGACAAAAGTCCAATTTTACCTTTAAAATCATTAAATTTAAAAACAACACATCTGTATATATGCATATATGTATATAATACATATAAATAATATTTTGTGAAGAAATTTATTATGTAACCTCATAATATTGTTATGGATGACAGTCTGATATTTGTTACATACGTTTTTGCCTGCTTTGATGCTATTAATGTAATAATACTATGCGCATGTATTAACATTTCAGAAGATAATGAATGACCACGTGTTGTATGAGTAGTTTCTTCTTTTTTTCTGGACTTACGTTAACTTTAGGTACTTCTCCAAGCCTATTTTATCCAAATATTTGTAGGAGGAAAGAGCCGGAGCTATAAACTTTGCTACAATGATATATTCCTAATTATTATCTATTATATAGATTATCAGCAACTCGCTTTTTTCTTTTGTTTTAGGATTATTAGAAAACTCAACCTGCTGCCAAACATAGATAGCACATCAGTAACTTACTGGATGAGATCATTCTTTGCAGAAAGACTTGATTTGGTTCTACTACCAACCCAACGGGCTATCACTAAATAAAACCTTGATTTCAATTAGGTTCATTGCTCCACCTGTTCATTAGCTTACTGACCACTCAAAATTTCTCTCACGCATCTTTTATTAATTGATGAGAATCTGAGGTGTACTCAAGATGACTCCAGCAGTTTTGTTACTTTTTACTTTATATGTTTTCCTCAACTTATGGTAAAAAGATAGAACAAATGTGATAGTTGAGAGTGAATTATATCAGACTACTGATTGAAAGCATGAGAAAGGCCCTCTGAATTTTTGCTTTAAACATAAAATCCATTTGCCACATCGTCCTGTGGTCTAACTGCTTGTCTGTTTCTTAAATTAGACACTTCATTGCTTTATTAAAAAATCTTGCAAAATTTCAATGAGTTTATGAACTTGTCATCTTTGCTCACAGGCTCTGAATGTAGAGGAGCCTGAATATGGATTGGACATATATAATAAACATCCAGACTATAAGAGAAAAGAAAAGCTGAGTGTATTGTAAAGTATGTTAATTTCTTAACATTGTATATTTCACCACAACAAATTTATCTTCTCTCACTTTATTCTCACAGAATGTAAACACAATTCAAACATTTCTATTTTACTTTATCATGTATCAGACACTAATATTTGGTTCTAGGAGTATGAAAAAATAATAGGTAATTTACTTATAATTTATTTTCTTCCAGATGCTATCAGATATCTTATGTTTCTTATTTTAACAATAGTATTATTTATGCAAGAAAACTAAAGTTTAGATGAATTAATGCTTTACTCAAAAACACACAATAAGATGCTGTGAGGAGTAGGAGTAGGATTTAAACCCAAGTAGCTTCTAATCCACTGATGTCACTAAGCAGTTTGATGTCATAGATTAAAATAAAACTTACAACATAAAATACAGTCATAAATTTGGTAACTTTTAAAGAATGTTGCTAAATAAAACATAAGATAAGTGCAACTATCTTTCATTTTACCATGATTTAATAATGAAAGACAGTCTTTTGGTAGTAGGACAGTTGGTACCTTCATTCTGACATTCTCCAATACCCAGTGAATACCTTTCCTAAGAATAACAGTGGTGTTACTCCCTGTCAATGTAATTTGAGGACTCTTGTGGAAAGACAGATATTTTCCTAAAGAGTGTGCAATCTATAAGAAAAGACAGATGCAAAAGAAGAACAATGCGTTCAACAATACATGTATACCAGAATACAGATGTAGCTCATAAGAGATTTAATCAACTCCATCAGGATTAGAAAAGATAGATCATATAAGTAAAATGTTCACCAAAAGAGACATCATCTGAGAATTGAAGGATGATTAAGAGTTGAGAGATTCTAATCAGGGGTGAAATACTATTCTCATATTATATCAAAGATATCCAAGGATGTAGTGCTGAAGTCAGGGCTTAAATATGCCAAGTCCTGTGTATTGTTCACTCTTTTACTGTAGATACTAGAAAGCCTTCTAGTTTTGTGGAGAGTAGACATAACTGAGAGAACACAGATGTGTATATCACCATATGTTGAAGAATTGGTGAGCCAAAGCACAGATACATCAAATGATGTAAGTACCAGGGAGCCCCTGTATCCATCATGTTGAACTTGAGCAGCATTGGCTGCAAGCTGAACAAAGCAGAGGGTCAGAGTTGGGCTTGAATATTACTTCCGTCACTTACCACTGTGTTATTTTGAGGGTTTACTTCTTTGCTTAAGTAATTTTTATTAGCTGCAAAACAGATTTAATATTATCACAGTTAGAGAATAAAAATAAATACTTTAGGTAAAGCATTTGGCTTGTGCAAGGCCCTCCCTAGTTTGTGACCCTGGCTTACGTTCTTTAACTCTCTCTCGCTCATTGTTCTATAACCTTCCCCTAGTCTCAGAAGACCATTTCCTCAGGATTGAAACATAGCTGTCCAAAAATTTATTAAAAAATCCCTGTCAAAGGCAGCCTCTTCTGGTTGCACCTGTTACCCTAGTTTCTGCTACTCCTCCTCGCCCCTCACCTTTCTTAAAACATAAAAACCCTGTCCAGCTTCACAATTCCATAAAGCATTTTACATATATTTAATTGTATTATAAAAATATTTTTTAAAAGTTAAGAGTAAAAGGAAAGAAAAGAAATCCCCTTCCACCATAGGCCTGGAAGCCTAGGAGGGAACAAATGGTTTAATGGACCAGCCCAGGGCCCCGCTGCTCTGTGCAGCCGTAGGACATGGCGCCCTGCATCGTGACTGCTCCAACTCCAGCTGTGGCTAAAAGGGGTCAAGGTACGGCTTGGGCCATTGCTTCAGACGGTGCAATCACCAATCTCACATCTCCTTGTTCATGGTAGAGTGTCCCTCCCTGTAACCTGACTTATGTGGTACATGACATCTTCTCACACTGCTCTCTGTATAAAGTTATCTTCATATTTTACCATCTTTCATATTTCAAAAGTTTATACTTCTACCCTACTAATGTCAAAGGCAAACCAGAAATTGAGAGTTAATGCTGTAACTCTGGCAATTTGACTATCCTCACTTATTCTCCCTATGTGGAATTTCTATGTGTCATAACACTCCCTAGTAAGATACATCAAGACACCTAGGAACTAATACATGATATAGATTTGGAAAAAACTGCTCTACGTGTTTTTCAGGTCGTGTATACAATTTAAATGTGATTTGTGTGGAGAAAATGGAATGTGAGTTATACTGCAAAAGACAGGAATATCTATTGATATGGTTTGTGTATTTGCCCTCTCAAAATCTCATGTAGAAATGTGACGGCAGTGTTGAAAGAGGGGCCTGGAGTGAGGTGTTTGGATCATGGGGGTGGATCCCTGATGAGTAGTTTAGTGCTATCCCCTTGGTGACGAGTTAGCTCACCTGGGAGAGATTTGGTTGTTCAACAGTGCATCGCACCTCTCTCCTCTCTCTTACTCCCACTCTCAACATGTGATATGCCTGTTCCCATTTCACCTTCCATCATAGATACAAGTTTCCTGAGAATCTCACCAGAAAAAGATGCCAGCTCCATGATTCCTGTAAAGCCTGCAAAACCATAAGCCAATGAAATCTCTTTTCTTTTCTTTTTTTTTTTTTAATTTTACTTTAAGCTCTGGGATACAAGTGCAGAACATGTAGGTTTGTTACATAGGTATACATGTGTCATAGTGGTTTGCTGCACCTGTCAACCTGTCATCTAAGTTTTAAGCCCTGCATGTATTAGGTATTTGTCCTAATGCTCTACCTCCCCTTGTCCCCCAACCCCAGACAGGCCCCATTTGTGATATTCTCATACTCTCCCTGTGTCTGTGTGTTCTCATTGTTCAACTCCCACTTATGAGTGAGAATATGAATTGTTTGGATTTCTGTTCCTGTATACGTTACCCAGTCTCAGAATTTTCTTTATAGGAATGCCAAGAACAGTCTAATGTATCTATTAAGTCATATGAAGTCTTCTTTAATCTTGAGTAGAATTGTCTCTTATATAATACTAATTTCTTTTCAGGGGTATTTTATTTGTATATTTTATAAAGTAAGTGAATATCACTTCCATGTGGAAATAGTTTAGATGCTGGAATTGGGCTTACTGAATACTCAAGCTTTTCTCTTTTCCAGTGACCCAGTGAAATAAAAGCTGTAGATTTGGTCATGCTTCAGACACACAGTCTAGGCCAGAAGAAATTGAAAGCCTCATTCTAATCCCGGGGTGTGTGTGTGTGTGTGTGTGTGTGTGTGTGTGTGTGTGTGTGTGTGTATTCCTATAAAAACAATAATCTGACATAAAGATCAGATAAATACTTGCTAAAATAATCATATCTACAGTAGTTTAATAAATGTTTTTTCAATCCTAGTCCTTTTTCACTCCTGCCCTAGCGTTGCATAGTTTCCTTTACTTTAAGAGATGAGTTAATATCTCAGTAGGCATAGAAGTGAGTTTTTGTCTTTCCAAAGATCTTAATAATAGCACCACTTTTCACTCAGAGAATTGCCTCAGTTGTGATGATACATTTTATGATCCCCTATGAAATTCTCATCTCTTGACATGTACGCTTACATTTTATAGGTTCATCTTCTCAAATGTCTGCTTTCAGGCGGAGCATGGCTATCAGAAGTCCATAATCATATTTTGTTCACTCTCTTTTATATTTTCTGTACTCCTGGTGCAACCAAGGTCTTGCTGCCTACAGTCCCAGAGTTTTCTCTCTGTATTTGTCCATTCTCACACTGCTATAAAGACATACCTGAGATTGGTTAATTTATAAAGAGGTTTAATCAGCTCACTGCTCTTCAGGTTGTACAGATTTCTGCTTCTGGGAAGGCATCAGGAAACTTCGTCATGATGGAAGGCAAAAGGAAGCAAGCACATATTCACATGACTGATAGGAGAGAGAAAGAGAGCAAAGGGGGAAGTGCTACACACTTTGAAATAACCAGATCTCATGAGAAGTCTACCAGGAGAACAGCAAGAGGAAAGTCCTGCCCAATGATTCAGTCACCTTGCACGAGACCTATAACACTGGGAATTACAATTAGACATGAGATTTGGGTTGAGACACAGAGTCAAACCATATTATTCTGCCCCAGCCCCTCCCAAATCTCACATCCTGCTCATATTTCAAAACACAATCATGCCTTCCCAACAGTCCCCGAAGTATTAATTCATCACAGCATTAAGTCAAGAGTCAAAGTCCAAAGTCTTATCTGAGACAACGCAAGTCCGTTCCACCTATGAGCCTATAAAATCAGAAGCAAGTTAGTTACTTCTAAGATGCAATGGGGGTACACGCATTGAGTAAATACTCCCAATCCAAAAGGGATAAATTGGTCAAAACAAAGGGACTACAGGCCCCATGGAAGTCTGAAACACAGCAAGAAAGTCATCAAATCTTAAAGCTCCAAAGCTCCAAAATAATCTCCTTTGATTTCATGTCTCACATCTCTGCCATACTGATTCAAGGGCTGGGCTCCCAAGGCCTTCGGAAGCTCCACCTCATGGTTCTGCGAGGCACAGCCCCCACAGCTGTTTTCACAGGCTGGGGTTTAGTGCCTATGGCTTTTCTAGGTGCACAACACAAGTTGTCGGAGGCCCTACCATTCTGTAGGATGGTGACCTTCTTCTCACAGCTCCACTAGGCTGTGCCCCAGTGGAAGACTCTGTTTGGGCTCCATCATTTTCCCTTTGCATTTCCCTAGTAGAGGTTCTCTATTGGGGCTCTCGCCCTGCAGCAGACTTTTTCCTGGACGTCCAGGCATTTTCATACATCCTCTGAAATCTAGGAAGAGGCTCCCAAGCCTCAACTCTTGCCCTCTGAGCACATAACAACACATGTTGTTATGCCCTCTGAGGCATAACAATACATGGAAACTACCAAGACTTGGGGATTGTACCATCTGATGTGACAGCCTGAGCTGTACCTTGGCCCCCTTTTAGTCACAGCTGGAGCTGAAGTCACCACAATGCAGGCTGCCATGTACTGAGGCTGCATGGAGCAGTGGGGCATGGGTCCTGGCCCATGAGATGATTTTTCCCTTGTAGGCTTCCAGGCCTGTGATGGGAGGTACTGCCACAAAGGTCTCTGAAATGCTTTGGAGGCATTTTCCCCATTGTCTTGACTATTAATATTTGGCTTCTGTTTACTAACACAAATTTATGCAGCTGGCTTGAATTTCTCTTCAGAAAATGAGTTTTTCTTTTTTGCCACATGGTCAGGCTGCAAAATTTTCAAAGTTTTATGTTTTGCTTTCCTTTTAAATATAAGTTCCAGTTTCAGACCATCTCTTTGTAAATGGATATGAGCATGCACTTTTAGAAGCAGCCAGGCTATACCTTGAAGACTTTGCTGCTTAGAAATTTCTTCTGCCAGATATCTTAAATCATCTTTCTCAATTTCAAAGTTCTACAGATCCCTACAGCAGGGGCACAATGTCACCAGTCTCTTTGCTAAAGTATACCAAGAGCAAACTTTACTTCAGTTTCTAGTAAGTTCCTCATTTCCATCTGATACCTCATCAGCCTGATCATCTCTGTCCATATCACTATCACCATTTTGGCCAAAACCATTCAAAAAGTCTCCAGGAAGTTCCAAACCTTCCTTTATATTCCTGTCTTCTTCTGAGCCCACCGAACTGTTCCAATATCTGCCCATTACCTAGTTCCAAAGCTATTTCTACATTTTTAGGTATCTTTATGGCAATACCTCACTCTCAGTGCAATTTTGTGTACTAGTCTGTTCTCACACTGCTATAAAGACATAACTAAGGCTGGGTAATTTATAAAGAAAAGGGGTTTGATCAGCTCATGGTTCTGCAGGCTGTACAGGTTTCTGCCTATGGAGAGGCACTGAGAAAGTTACAGACATGACAGAAGGCAAAAGGGAAGCAGGCACATATTCACATGGCCAGATGGAGAGAGACAGAGTAAAGGGGGGAAGGGTGACACACGTTGAAACCACCTGATCTCATAAGAATTTTATCAGAAGAACAGTGAGGGGGAAGTCCACCTCTATGATTCAATCACCTCCCACCAGATCCCTTCTAAAACACTGGGAATTACAACTCAATTTGAGATTTGGGTGGAGACACAGAGCCAAACCATGTCACTCCCATTTCTGCCAATGCTGTGATGAAGACCTTAGCTAGAAAGAAGTAGAAAACTGGACTTGCATGATTAGCTCCCAAATGGTCTATCATTGATTATACCCCTGGTTGTGCTCTGGCTGGCAAATGTTGGGATTCCAAAAAGACAATGCAGTAAAATAAACACAGACAGAGAGAGAGCGAGAGAAGGTTAGAAGGCCTGCATTGTTATATTCCTATAGTTGATACTCAGGAGATTCACGTTCTACTATGTCCTTTAATTAATTTTAATAAACTACCCCTTTATTTTTAAATATAGAGAGATAGTGGTTGAAGTCTGCATGTATGACAGTTAAAAATGTAACTTGGTCTATATGAGATGAATAGGGACCAAATTATGCAGAAACTGTAGTTATGAGAGAAGCATTCTTTGCGCTAATTTGAGTCCATAGAATGGATTTTAGAACACGTGTTAAAAATGTAATTCTTATTCCTTCATATATGCAAATTAAAAGTAACTGAAGTAAAAAGAAAAGTGTCACTGAGAAGCAATCCTCCAGGGTACAGATGCAACTTGTTTTGTATCTTTCCATATTTTCAGCCAGTTAGTTCCTCTGAAAAAACTAAGCTTTATAAAGTAATTACCAGACATTCCTATTAAACTTACCTTTAAACTCCAAGCAGGCTTATTCCCAGATATGATATTCTGTGATTTAGTGAATTACTCAGGTTTCATATTTTTATTCTTTAGAGACTTTCTAGATTATTATACATGATTAAATTATATATTTTTTAACTGAGAAGAGCAAATTGTTTTTCTCTGTCTGCACCCTTAATTCATTCTTTTGTTCATTGAGAGCATCACACTCTGCCTTTTCATAGCAGTATCAGGTAATTCATTCATTTTCTTGTCCAGTAATATTTAACTCTAAAAATGTGGTAGATGTTGCTTCATAAGTTGAGACTTAACAGGGAACAAAATAGGCAAGATTCTGCTCATTTAAAATATGCTTTGTGTTGAAAGATGTAGAGGGAAAGTGCCTAATAAAAATAATTTCATGTAGTGATGTGGTTTAGCAGAATAAAAAAAGAAGGTAACTGGATAAGAAATAATTCATATTTCAGCCACATATAGAACCACTTAAGAAGTTAATATACCATGTGTTTAAATTACTGAGATACAATTAAAAACACAAATATATTTATCTAATTTCCAGGAACCAAGAGGTAAGCCAGATTTTGAGAAAACAGATGAACAAGACGTAAAAATATGTCTTCAAAGTGTTTAAAATTAAGAACCACAATACTGTGTCGTTTGCTAATGCAAATGAAGTCATGATGGGATCCACGTGGGACCCTAGAGTTCCAGGGTGGCTAGCTGAGCAGACTTGCCCAGTTACTTCATGACGCCTACTACAATGGCACTTTGCATAGCACCTAATTAAATGTATTAGATCCTATTTATGGCATTATGGCAGGTTTTTACTACCATTATTTTTCTGGTTCTGCTCTTTGAAATTGTCAGAACCTCTTTATTGGTCTCTGTCTTGGAGATATATTGCAACTTTGAAAGAAGAAAAAAAGAGCTTTTTTTTTTTTCTCTAACATTGGACAACACTGCAAGACATGAGCACAAAAATGCCCTTGGAAGTGATACTTATTAAATGACAAAATGTCGGGATCTGGGTTTAAATCTCCATTTCAAATTCTACTTGCTCTATGGAATGAGGCAAGTTATATGCCTTAGTGAGATCTGAATTTCTTTATCAATAAAACGAGTGAACTTATAATGACTACTCTGGGACTGCTGTGAGGGACAAATAAAATACTGCAAGTGAAAAACATACTCTAACACTAACTGTACAAAGAGGACAGATGGCATATTTATGGTTCAAAATCTCCTCGTAGTAACTCAATAAACACTTCATGGAAGTGGACTCTGCTTGCTTGCATTCATAAACACACGGTTGCCAGATGAAGGCGATGATACTGCAGTATTTAAGCCATGCTTAACATACTTGAATATGAGGAAGGCACTCAATGTCATGTTCATGTAACAAGGATTTATTTCACATTTACTATATTCCCAACACAGTGAAAGTTGCAGTTGAAAATCAAAGTAGAGAAATATTTCTAAACTCTGACAAATCTTCAAATAAGGCAGAGCAGGTAGGTGTCAGGTATATCATCTAACAGATGGAGCAGGTTGATTCCATCTGGGCCAATGGTCTTTCATCACTCCTCACTTGACTTAGAATTGGTTTTCTTTTCTATTTCAAAAGTTCAGTCTCAGAATAAACTATCTTTTGTTCATCAAACATCAACCCTGTGCCAGAAACAATTGCTTTCCTAAATACTGTATGTGCATTCTCACAATGTCACTCTGAGATAATTATTATTATTGGTGAATCGGTCACTGAATCAAACTGCCTATGCCTCAGTTGTTAATTTACAAGTGTAAATAACAATGATGCCTACTTGCCTCATACTTTCAATGTGATAATTAGTATAATATACAGGTCAAGTGATTAGATTTATATATGGCATGTAGTAAAAACCTAGATAATGTAGTCATGAGGATAGAAATGGCTGTCCCCATACTACAAATGGAGAAAAATCTAAAAAAAAAAAAAATTACTACCCAATTTTGCATATCAATTTGAATCTTGAACTGAATTCTTTTGACTCCCTGCTCTATCCAATCATAACAACACCTTGTTGTCATATAACCTTTGTGATTTCTGACTCAAAACTAGCAGTTCAGAGGTCGGAAATTTTAATTTTTTCTTCTCACATTTCCTAGAACACTGCCCCCAACCTGAGCACTCCATCTTTTGTGTCAGTAAAAACTTTCTGCTGCTTTCTGTTTAAAGTTGTTCTTAATGGCTCAAAGGAAAACACATGTCTCTGAACTCACTGACAGATGATTAAGGTTTATTCATGCCTTCATAAAATTCATCCATATTTTTCCTAATTTAGTTATAATTTTGATTATAGTTAGAAATGTAAATTTATATGTAATGAAATGATACACTTAGGTATTTTTATAATCATGCTATTATCATAAGACATTCTGTGGAAAAATAGTTTAAATAGTTGAGAAAGAAAAAGGAAAAGATAATTTTATAACTATCATACTTCATTTAAAGCAAAATATTTTTGAAATATTCAACTAATTTTTATTACATAGTAATGGATTAATTTTTAATATCTAAAATACAACACTATAATATAGGTATGCAAGTGAAAGCTCAGTTAACTTTAATTTAGAAAACATACAGTTGTGTCCTATTATTTTGGTTGGTAATTCTTTGGTAATTTAATTTGTACTTCTCATCCTTAATTTTTCTCAACTATAATATTGACCTAAAAGTTCCTACCTCAGAGGGTTATTGTGCATATCTAATGGGTCATGAACATGAACTAATACAAGAGAATACCATAATTTTTATTTTTGTTCTCTGGTTATAAATCGAAGCCTTAATGCTGAAACTTTGCAAAAGTTATTAAAAAATGTTTTGAGTCCAGAGTTTAAATCACTTCTATATTATAAAATCATCATCATCATCATCATTGTTGTCATCATCATCAAAGCCAAAATTAGTGGTATTAGTTAGTTCTCTAAGGACCAGGAATGAGCAAATGCAAGTATTCCCTTGGGAAATGTTCACACAAGCGGCTAAAAAAATGAGGAATATTTTTTTTTATAAAATAAAATTTCATACTAAAAAATAATAATGGAACATCTGAAGAAAAAAACTCTCATGAGTTAGTCACTACAACAATTATTTGCAAAAAAGTACATACAGAATTTGAAGATATAAAAATTCTCAGATACAATTATAACTAATATGTTTCACATTTCTTAATAGTTGTGTTAGTAAATATTTTAGAAAAATGTTTTAAGTCTTGAAAAACTTACTTATAAGTGGGAGCTAAATAATATCAACACATGTACATAGAGTGTGCAATGATAGACACTGGATACTGGGAGGGATGGAAGGGCATAAGTGGGAGGGTAATGAGAAATTACTTAGGTATGATACATACTATTTGAGTGATGGCTATTATACTCTAAAAGTCAAGACTTCACCACTACACAATTTATGTATTTATGTATGTAACTAAATTGCACTTGCATCTCTTAAATTTAATAAATAAAAGTAAATTTTAAAATGAATTTTGAAAAAGTGTTCTGAAATAGTGTAACAATAAAGGACTTAGAATATTACACAAACTTGGCTAATAAAGCAGCTTCAGGGTTTGAAGGACTGACATCAATTTCCAAAGAAATTTTACTGTGGGCACAATGCTACCAAATAGCATCACATGCTGCTGAGACATTTTTTGTGTATAAGGAAGAGTCAATCAATGCACAAAACTTTATTGCTGTCTTATTTCAAGAAATTGCATCAGTCACTCCAATCCTAAGCAACCACCACCCTGATTAGTCAGCAGCCATTGACACTGAGGCAAAATGTTGCACCACCAAAAAGATTATGACACACTGAAGACTCAGATAATCATTAATATTTCTTAGCAATAAAGTATTTTCAATTAAAATATGTACATTGTTTGAGATATAGTTATTGTACACTTAATAAACTACAGTATAGTATAAATATAACTTTCATATGCACTGGGAAACCAAAAAAAATTGTGTAACTCACTTGATTGCAATATTCACCTTTACAAAGGTGGTTTGAAACTGAATTCCCAATAGCTCCAAGGTATGCCTGTATTCTAATTCCTTTGTTGCCATTTCAACACTTTTCACAGCATCTTCAGCAGTAGACTCCATCTCAAGAAACCACTTTCTTTGCTCATCCAGAAGAAGCAACACCTCATTTGTTCAAGTTTTAGCATGAGATCGTAACAATTTAGTCACGTTTTCAGGCTTCACTTCTAATTCACTTCTCTTTCTATTTCCACCACATCTACTTTTACTTCATTCACTGAAGTCTTGAACCCTTCTAAATAATCTATGAAAACTGGAATCACCTTCTTCCAAACTTCCATTAATGTTGATATTGTGGCTTCCTACCATGAATTATTAATGTTTTTAATTGCATCTGAAATGATGAATCCTTTCCAGAAGGTTTTCCATTTACTTTGCCCAAAACTATCAGGAATTTTTATCTATTCAGTTAAAACCTTATGAAATAGGTTTTTTAAATATTAAGACTTCTGTAAGTCAAAATTAAGCCTTGATTTACGGACTAAACAATGCATGTTGTGTATGCAGACTTAAAAACAACACTAATCTTTTTGTACATCTCTATCAGAACTTTTAGGTAACTAGGTGCATTGTCAACAAGCAGTGATATTTTGAAAGGAATCTTTTTTTTGAGCAGTAGGACTCAATAGTAGACTTAAAGTATTCCCTAAACTGTGCCATAAACAGATATGCTGTCATCTAGGCTTTGTTATTTCATATATAAAAGAACAGTCAGACTAGATACAACATAATTCTTAAGGGCCCTATGATTTTCAGAATGGTAAATGAGCATTGGTTTCAACTTTAAAGTCACTAGTTGCATTAACCCCTAACTAGAGTCAGCCTGTTCTTTGAAGATTTGAAGCCAAGCATTAACCTCTCTTTCCTTGTCCTGAAAATTCAAGATGGCATCTTCTTCCAATGGAAGACTATTTCGTCTACATAGAAAATCTGTTGTTTAATGTAGCCACCTTCATCAGTGATCTTAGCTAGATCTGGATAACTTACTGCAGTTCCTATATCAGCACTTGCTGCTGCACCTTACATTTTAATGTTATGGAAATGGCTTCTTTCCTTAAACTTTATGAACCAACCTCTGCTAGCTTCAAACTTTTCTTTCTCACATCTATCAGCTTTCTCACATCTATCAACATTTGTGGAATGAAACAGTGTTAGGACCATACACTAGATTAGGTTTTGGTTTAAGGGAATGTTGGAGCTGGTTTGATCATCTATCCAGACCACAAAAACCTTCTCCATATCCTTAAGAAGTCTGTTTCCTTTTTCCAAAAATCATTCATGTATTCACTGGAGTAGCACCTTTAATTTCTTTTAAAAATTTTTTTGTTGCTTTTTTGGATTAACAACTTGACTGTTTGGCTCAAGAAGCCTGGCTTTTTGCCTGGCTTTCCTTAGGCATGCCCTTGTCACTCAACCTAATCATTTCTAAGTTTTGACTTAAAGTGAAAGATGTGCAACTTTTAGTTTTACTTGAACACTTAGAGGAAACTGTAGGGTTATTAATTGGCCTAATTTCAATATTGCTGTTTCTCAGGGAAGAGAGAATTCCAAGTAGAAAGAAGGGCACAGGCAATGGATGGTCAGAGCAGACAAAACATTAAGTTTGTCTTTTTATAGGCACAGTTTGTTAAGCACCAAGACAATTACAATATTATCATCAAAGATCACTGATCACAGATCACCATAAGAAATACAATAACAATAAAAAAGTTTGAAATCTTAGAAGAATTACCAAAACTCTTACACAGGGATGAAAGTGTATGCATTCTATTGGAAATATAGCACCAACAGACTTGCTGCAGCAAAATTGCCACAAACCTTCAGTTTCTACAACATGTACTATCTGGGAAGTGCCATTAAGCAAGGCACAATTAAATGAAATACACTTGCATCTAGAAACATCTAGGAGTGTTAATTTTTTTATTTTTAAAATTATATGAACATTGCACAGATAGTTACTATATGTTGGTATTTTTCTTATTTATATATAAAAGATTCATTGGATGAAAAGCAAAAAAAAAAAAAAAATCTCTCTACAGTAATATACCAATTCTGCCATGTAAACTCTAAACATCTTTTATGACTATTTTTCTGAAAGGTGTTATTAGCATCAAAATTACTCAGAAAAGTCATATCTATTGGTCTAATAATGTTTGTACTGAAGTGCTCCAAGTTATATTTATAGAGTTCAATGATTCACTGAAATCCTGTGTGTAAACGTTGCATGATGTACTTAAAACAGGTAGCAGGCAAAGATGATTGCATCATTAATTAATTATATGGTGAAATATGCCGGTAGGGAAATTGGCTGTAGGATGTGAATCACTTTCCTCACTCTCAGTACAGTCTCAAGTAAGAGGAAAAGGATTAGAAAAAAAAGCATTCATTAACAAACATTTATTTGTGTATCTCCTATATGTCAATATCTAGATTCCAGAGATATAGCTATGAAAAAATATTAAAAATAACTAAAAATCCTGACCTTATAGTCCTTACATTGTATATTAGTTACAGATTAAAATATTTACAAATATAGTTTGTAGACTGGTGAATACTACAGATATAAAGAAAGAAAACAGGGAAGTCCAGTGGAGAGGGAAAGGATTGTAACTGAAACAAAATGGGCAGGGAAAGTTTTGCTTAAGGAAAGAACTAAAAAAGCAATTACCAGAAGAAGGTGAGAGAAAGAATCTTGAGGGTGTCTACAGAAACAGTATTTCATGTAGAACAAATCACAAGTACAAATGTTTTTAATCATGAGAAAGCACAGCATGAGCAAAGAGACAGATTGATGGAAACAGTGATCCCTGACCAGAACCATCCACTGTCATCACCCAGGAGTTTGTTAAAAATGCAGAAACCAAGGACCTATCCATATGTACCAAATCAATTCTGCATTTTGACAAAATGTCTAGGTGATTCTTATGTAAGTAAAATTTTCAGAAGCATTGAATTAGATGAAAAGGAATAGAAGATGCGTGAAAAGATGTAGCTAGGAGCTAGGTTACATAAAACTTTTTTGGACTCAAAATGTACCTTGACTTTCATTCTGGGTGATTGATATCCATTGTGTGACAGTTAGCTGAACAGTAAATAATCTCAGGTCACTGCTGGCACACATGGTGCCTTTGTGTCAATCCTTAAAAAGACACTACTTTCTCAACATTCTATACTAACCATATGCCATAGCATTGTCATAATTGCACAATGAGTGATATGTGAATGGTGTTCTCCATAATTCCATACTACGCAGTCTGCACAGTCATATATAGCAGGTCTACAACTTACCTGTTTATAGAGTCATCCAGCACTTGATGGAGAATTATGTTAAGGGAAAATAATAAAATCACAAGTATTAGTTAGAGGGCTTTGTCACAAGTAAAGAGATTGGGGGATTACATGGGGATTACAATTTGGATGACATTTGGGTGGGAATACAGCCAAACAATATAAATAAATACTGGGTCCACAAAATTAGAATCAGTTTTCAATTAATGCTAATGGGACTAATTGGGTTGGGACATAGCCAAACCATATCAATAAATATTGACCCCACAAAATTAGAATCGGTTTTTGATTAATGCCAAATTTAAGTTGGTGCAAAATTAATGCCAGGGGAATTCAATATTTAAAAAAGCTTATTGAAGAGCAACTTGATTATCTTCCTGTGGCTTCTAAGGACTTGACAGATTCCCTTGCAGTTCCCTAACTTGAACAAGGAAAAGCTAGCCTGACCTGAGAAGTAAGTAGCAAGGGAAGGTTGAAGAGACCCTGAGCATGAGTAGAAGTGGGTTTTGTCCATCTATTCAGAGGGCCTCACAATTTACTCATAAATTTGAAACCAATGGTGACTGGGCATAATGGGGAAGAAAGAGGCTCCCCTTTGCTTTCCTCAGTGGTACCAAAGCTTAGATCATAGTCATTACAGTGGGCTGCATCTCAGAAGTAATAAACTACTTCTTTCTTTAGCCCTGGAGAAAACCTATCTTATGTTGTACTTAACTGTAAGTAAAGAATGGGGAGTCCAAATTTCCTCTTTCCAATTACAGTATATGTTTTTATACTCTAGTAATTTTAGAATAATTTTCAGTGACATTAAAAGTTCATTGCTTCTACAAAAGTAGTACCGAAGACAAAAGGGAAATTAACTTACAAAAATAAATGAAGGTTAACTGCAAGTGACTGAAAAATTTTAAATATTAGTGGCAGTAAACAGATGAATTTTCACTAGAGATGTGAACTTGAAGATAAAGTTTTTTGTCTCCAAAATATGTATAAATGTATTAGGCAATACAATGAAACAAAATAAGATCACACTAAGAAAGATGTATGTTCTAAAATGAATAATAATTCTTGAATAAGAATTTAACAGAGAGGGAAGAATCATATCAATTTAAAAAAATTAAACTGTTTTATGGTAAATATAGACTCACATGAAGTTGTAAGATATAATACAAAGAACTGTTTCCTTATGGTAAGATCTTACAAAAATATAATGCAATATCACAACCAGAAGGTTGACGTTGAGAAAATTCACCCTCCTTCTTTAGCTTTTCATCATTTTACCTGTACTTGTGTGTGTGTACATATGTATTTAGTTCTATACAACTTTATCATGTGCGCAGGTTCATATATCCATGACTACAGTCAAGATATTTAAAACAGTTCCATAGCCACAAAGATTCCTCACATTATCCTTTATAATCAAACTTACCACTCTTTCATCTTCCTACCTCCTCCCAAATAACAATAACCACTGTCAACAACTAATCTATTCATGATTTCTACAATTTTGTCTTTTGAAAATGTAATATAATGAAAACATACGGTATATAATCTTTTTAAATCTTTAAAAACTGAGATTTTTACTCAGTATAGTTCCCTGGAGAATTATGATTTATTGCATGAATAAATAGTTCAATCATTTCCATCACTAAGTAGTATTCCATGGCATAGACATAACATAATTTTTTAACCACTCACCTACTAGAAGACATCTAAGTTGTTTCCAGTTTATACATATAATGAGTAAAACAGATAAAAACATCATGGATAGTTTTTTGGAAAACATGTATTTTTATGGAATAAATGTGCAACAGTGCAATTGTTGGAAGGTATGGTAATTTATGTTTATTTTTATAAGAAACTGCCAAAATGTTTTTCATGCCAGTGGACATGCCAGTATACATTCCCAGTTACAATGTATGAGTGATCCAGTTTCCCATATCCTCACCAACATTTGCCCTTGCAGTTTTAATCTGCAGTTCCCAAAGACAAATGATGTCAAATATCTTTTCACGTGCTTTTTGCTATTTACACATCCTCTTTGGTGAAACGCCTGATTATTTTCTAATTAAATGGCATTCTTTTTTCCTGTTGCGTTTTGAAAATTCTTTGTATTTTCTAGAGACTATTGTACTGTTAATCTTGTGGTTTGCAAGTATTTTCTCTAGTCTGTAATATTTCCCGGAATGTATTATAGCCATTTTATTTATTTTTCAATGTCATAACTATTTTTTCTTATTTTCTCCCTTCCTTCCTTTGTGTTTTTAGTGACACTTTTTGATTATCTTCTTATTTCTTTTTGTATATGTTTTACAAGTGTTTTCTTTGTGGTTATTTTGAATAGTATATGCAACATCCTAATATCCCAGATCTAACAATCTATTTTAAATTAGTGCCAACTTAAATTCAACTGCATACAAAAACTGCAGTCTTTAACAGCTCTGCCCTCCTCTCACTTTTTGTTTCTGATTTAACAAATTGCATCATTATATATTGTGGACTCATTAAAATAGACATACAATTACTTTAAAATGTCTTTAAAATCTTATAGAAAATGAAAAGTGGAGTTACAAACCAAAATTAAAACAATACTAATTATTTATGACTGTTCTTTTATATATCTTTACTACAGAACTTTCTATTTTTGTATGGCTTTGACTTACTGTATAGCATTCTTTTATTTCAACGGGTAGTACTGAGAGGCGGCAAAATGCTAGCAGCCCTCGCACTGGGCGCCTGCTCGGCCTCAGCGTCCACTCTGGCGGTGCTTGAGGAGCCCTTCAGCCCGTCTGAAGGGCACTGTGGGAGCCCATCTCCGGGCAGGCCGAGGCCAGAGCTGACTCCCTCTGCTTGCAGGGAGGTGTGCTGGGAGAGGCGCGGGCGAGAACCAGGGCCGCGCGCAGCGCTCGCTGGTCAGCGCGAGTTCCGGGTGGGCGTGGGCTCGGCAGGCGCGGCACTCGAATTCTCGCGGGGCCTCAGCTGCCTCCCCACGGGGCAGGGCTCCGGATCTGCAGCCCGCCATGCCCGAGCCTCCCAGACGAGCCCCGCACCCTGCTCCGCGGCGCCTGCTCCCATCAACCCCCCAAGGGCTGAGGAGTGCCAGCTCAGGGCGCAGGACTAGCCGGCAACTCCGCCTGTGGCCCTGGCGCAGGATCCACTGGGTGAAGCCAGCTGGGCTCCTGGGTCTAGTGGGAACTTAGAGAACCTTTATGTCTTAAGGGATTGTGGATGCACCAATCAGTACTCCGTGTCTAGCTCAAGGTATGTGAATACACCAATCAGTACTCTGTGTCTTGCTCAAGGTTTGTAAAGACACCAGTCAGTACTCTGTATCCAGCTAACCTAGTGGGGACTTGGATAACTTTTCTGTCTAGCACTTTGTGTCTAGCATAAGGATTGTAAACGCACCAATCAGCGCTCTGTGTCTAGCTCAGGGATTGTAAACACACAAGTCAGAACCCTGTCAAAATGGACCAATCAGCTCTCTGTAAAACGGGCCAATCATCAGGATGTGGTGGGGTCAGATAAGGAAGTAAAAACAGGCTGCCCCAGGCAGCCAGCAGAAAGTCCCTAGGGTCACCTTACACAGTGTGGCAGCTTTGTTCTTTCTCTCTTTGCAATAAATGTTGCTGCTGCTCACTCTTTGGGTCCATACCGCCTTTATGAGCTGTGCCACTCACTGGGAAGGTCTGCAGTTTCACTCCTGAGGCCAGCCAGACCACGAACCCACTGGGAGGAATGAACAACTCCAGACATGCCGTTTTTAAGAACTGTAACAGTCACCATGAAGGTCTGCAGCGTCACTCCTGAAATCAGCGAGACCAGGAACCCACCAGAAGGAAGAAACTGTGGACACATCTGAACATCTGAAGGAACAAACTCCGGACTACCATCTTTAATTACTGTAACACTCACCGCGAGAGTCCGCAGTTTCATTCTTTAAGTCAGTCAGACCAAGAACCCACCAATTCTGGACACAGTACTATCCTTAGGCTTTCTTGTACAGCAGGTCTAGGTGGTAATGAATACCCTCAACTTTTGTTTATACAGGAATGTCTTAATTTCTCCCCTTGTTTTTGAAGTACTGTTTTACTAAACACTGAGTATCAGGTAACATGTTTCTTTTTTCTTTTAACACTTTAAATATATCATCCCACTTCAAAGATTTCTTGTGATAAATCCACTGATAATTCATATTGAAGCTCACTCACACACGACAAGTTACTTTCCTTTGCTATTTTCAAGATTTTCTCTGTCTTTGATTTTTAACAGTTTTATTATAATGTGTCTCAGTGTGGGTCTCTTTGAGTATTATCCTACTTGGAGTTCATTAACTTTTTGTATTTGTATATCCATAACTCTTCTCAAATTTGAAAAGTTTTTGTACCTTATTATTTCAAAGAAATTCTCCCACTCTACTTTTCCTTCTTGGAAACCCATAATGTATATATTTGTTCACTAACTGGTATATCATAAGTTCCTTAGGCTCTTTTCACTTTCCTTCCTTCTTTTTGTTGTGTTTGTTCCTCAGACTCAATAATATCAAATAACTTGTCTTTTAAGTTCACTTATTATTTCTTATGCCTGTTTGAGTCTACTGTGGAACTCCTTTAATGCTTTTTTTTGCTTCAGTTATTGTATCTTTTAGTTCCAAAATTTCTGTTTTGTTCTTGTTTATAACTTTTATTTCTTTATTGATAGTATCCTTTTGTTTATATATTATTTTCTTTACTTCTTTGTTAGTGTTTTCCCATAGTGTTTCAGCACATTTAGGCCCATAGTTTTAAAGTCTTTGTCTCTTAACTCCTGTCCGTGTTTTTTCAGGAATGGATTCTGGATACTTTGTTCTTTTGAATGAGACATGGTCGTATGTTTCCTTGCATACCCTCTGATGTTTTTTTTTTTTTAAAAAAAAAAAAAAAAAAAAAGCATGTCTGAGAAAAACAGCCTTTTCCCCCAATCTTTGAAGACTGGTGGGACAGACATTCAGTAATTAATAGGCATGTTCTGAACCTAGGAATAAGCCCAGGATGAAGGCTCACAGTCTTCTCCAGTCTTTTCTGGGAATGCATACTGTCTATGCCTAGGCACATTTCTCTGTTTCCCACATACATGTGGATGCTTTTAAATGTCTTTATATCCGGAAAAGTCTCACTGCAGCTTCTTCTCAGGGTTGTAGATGATCAATTGCATTTCTCTACCTAATCTCTTTCCCCAGGAACCCCAATTTTCTCATTCCTCTGCAGATTCCGTGCACTGCCACACCCACCACTGTCTTTCATGGTTTTGCTCAGTCAGATCCATGCTCTGCGAAGCTGTGCTGCCTTTCATCGTGTGAGCCCCAAGTTAGGCAGAACAGAAACGAATCCCTCAGGCATCCCACAGACAGGTTAGAACACTGCAATTAACTTTTGTCCTGCTCTTCTAGACTGAAGGAGAAAAGCATGAGTTGGGCTGCCCTTTTTTTTTTTTTTTTTGATGATGTCATGTTGCATAGGGGAGAAGGCGTGGCAAGTATGAGTAAAAATGCCACAAAATAGATAAATAGATGAACATTTTGAGAGTGTGTGGGGTTTTTTATGGGCATTTGATTGGTTACTATAATTTTTTACTTATTTTGGGACTCCTATAAAGTTATTTTATTCCAAATATAGATGTTATGTTAATGTTTTTGGGTGAAAATTAGGACTTAGTGTTTCTTGTTCAGCTCTTGCTAACATCACCTGCTGGGATAATTATGTAGGAAGCTTTTGAGATTTGTTCTGACCCCAAGAAGTGCTTTCCTACCTGTCTCTTTACCTGATCCTCTTAGGTACATGAGGTGACCTATCATTTAGCTTATTGTATTAATGGAGCTAGAGCCTCTTAATCATTTTCCACAAAGTATGCATTATTTTTAAATGTATCTTTAGGTTGTAACTTTCCCACACTCTGTTTCCTGATGAAGTCAGCCATAGAAGAGAATATTAGAGCTCTGTTTATGTGAATGTCCTCTCCCTCTGCAAAAAAATCTTTGATTCCCGTTTTCAGAGCTAGATTTATGAGCTCAATTCAGATTCTACTTTATGAGTTAGATTTTGCCACCTTTCTCATACTTTGGAAACTGTATCATACAAGTGATCAGAGCCTCAATATTCTCAACCTGCTGTATCTAGAGTAGAGCTTTCACCCTAAAATTGAGGTTTGTGGGATGAAGTGGTACCCTGATCTAGGTCACACTTGACAGGAATTTAGCCTCTGATTCTTGGAGCAGGATGAGTTGAGAAACCCTGGTAGCTTGGCCCTCCTGGTGAAATACCATAACTCTTGTCTAGTGACTGCAAAAAGAAGGAGCCCTATCTTTTTGGCAACAACCACCCACAGTGAAGCTTCTCTCAAAAATACGTAGGGAGCTGGGAAGAAGTAGGTCTTGGCTCAAGTGCTATTAGAATCTCCCCATTATTGCCTAGATTTAGTGAATTTTCTTGAATAAATGCCACTTTACTCTTTCTAATTCCCTTAGGACAAGTTCCAGAGATTTTTGATTTTTTAATAGCTTCCCCACTTATGGTTGTATATTAGTTTTGAAAAGCTTCCCTAACAAATTACCACAAACTGGGAGGTAAAAAACAAAATAAATATATTTTCTTGTAGTTTTGGAGGCTAGAAGCCTGGAATCAAGGTGTTGGAATGGCTGTGCTCCTTCTGAAGTCTTCCCAGGAGAATCCTCCTTTTCCTCTTCCAGCTGAGGCTCTTGAAATTCTTTGGCTCATGGCTCAGAGATCCAATCTACACCTCTGTCCTTGCACAGCCATCTTTTCTGTCTCTGTGTGTGTCCTTCCTCTTCTTTGACGTCACAGTCGTTGGAGTTAGGACTCACCCTAATTCCAATGATCTCATCTTAAATCGTTAACTTGATTATATCTGCAAAGATTCTACTTTGAGGTAAAGTCACATTCTGAGGTTCTGAGTAGATGTGAACTTTGTGAAGCCACTTTTCAATCCTCTCCTGGTTGTTTTACTGGGAAGCAGGTCTGTGGAGCTCCTTAGGCTGCCATTCTGGAAGTGAGATTATACTTATTCCAAAAAAGAATATTACTTGGCTGTCTTGTTTCCTAGAAATATTCATATCCTGATTAATCTTCCAATTATATCATAATCATCTAAGATAAAATAACAAATACTACATGCCAACATATTCTATTTTTATTATTTGAATTTTTGGGAATGACTTTATCATTTTATTTTAAACTATTTGAAGAAAGTGTTAGCTTTTGTACTTTTTCATTTAACATACATAATCTACATAACAAAGATGTATACTGCTATAAGGATACTTTTAATTTTTTATTTTTGAGATGGGTTCTCACTCTGTCACCCATGCTGGAGTGCAGTGATGCAATCACGGCTCACTGCAGCCTCTGTCTCCTGAGCTCAAGTGATTCTCCTGCCTCAGCCTCCCGAGTAGCTGGGATTATGGGCACCTTTCACCACGTCCAGCTAATTTTAAAAAGTAATTTGTAGATACAGAGTACCACTATGTTGCCCAGGCTGGTCTCGAACTCCTGGGCTCAAGCAATTCTTCTGCCTTTGCCTCCCAAAGTTCTGGGATTAAAGGCATGAGCCACCATGCCTGGCCTAGCAGGATACTTTTGAGAGAGAAAAAAATAAAATTATAACTTGAATAGCTGCACATGCAAAGTGTAGGCACTTATTGACTTGAACAGTTAACCAAAATATAATAATGTCATCCTTTACATTAGCACAGTAAGTCTCATTGCAGAGAGTTTCTCTGCATGCTGACCTTAGGAATTTGGACTCACCAGTAATATATTTCACTAGCATTCAAGGAGACAAAAACTAACCCTAACCTCTAAATCCTATGGATAGAAAGATACCCACCATGATGCATATAAAATATTAAATACCACTGTTCCATCCCAAATCAAACAATTTTAAATATAATTTATGTGAAAAACAGAACAATGTGTGAGTGGATTAAAATAAACACCAAACTGTGTCTATGCCTCTAAGCAGCACCGCAAAAGCAGAATTTATTTTAACATATTTGATAAGCTTTAAAATATGAAAATTTGTACTATCTATACATTTACAAAGTAATGAAATATAATGAGTTCCTACATGTTTGGACTGATGGATTGATGGAAGGTAAGTCTTTGAGAGATGATTCAGAAAGGGCAGGTAGGAGCCAAGTTATACAGGGCCTTGAAGTGCAGGCTAAGGAGTTTACACAGGAAATATTAAGTGAAAAAAATTATAATCCAGGAAAATATTATTCAGTCTTTGAAAGAAGATTCTGTTATTTGCCATGATATGGATGTATCTAGAGGATATTATGGTGAGTGAAATAAGCCAGAGAAAGAAAAATATTAAAATATTACATGATCTCACTTATGTGGGCAATATTTATTAAAAAGAGCTTAAATAGAGAGAGAGATTGAAACTGATTACTGTGGGTGAAGTGGGTAGGAAATGGAGAGACGTAAGTCAAAGGATACAAAATAGCAGATAGGATAAACAAGTTTAGAGATCTAATGTACAATATGAGGACTAAAGTTAATAAAGTTGTATTTTAGGAATTTTTGTTAAATAAGCAGATTTTGTTGATTTTGCCACAAAAAGGTATGTGAGATGATAGATACATTAGTCTGCTTTAATGTAGTAATCACTTTACTATGTCTGTGTGTCCCATAACACCATATTGTAAACCTCTAATACAGGCAATTTATTTTATAAAAAGAAAAAAGTTATAGCAGTAAGAATGTATTCTGCTTTGTTTCCATTAGAGCTTCTGAAATTTTTCTTTTTGTTTTTTTAACTACACACAAATTCTCTTTAGTTGAAATTTTACATGAGACCTCCGTATAATAGACAAAAGTAAAACACTCTGATTAAAGCAGAAACAGGGCTTAAGGTCCTGTGTCTTTGGACTTCCGTTTGTTACCCTGCCCCACCAGATGCTGAAATTTCTCCAAGGAAACATTACCTCCTCAAGACGCAGAAACACCTTGCTCACATCTTAAGCCATCCCGGAATCTGGGTGCCCAAACAAGGCTTCTCAATTACTATTTTGCTTTCTTTGTTTTGTTTTCATGAGAAAGATTTTAAAATGTAGCCAATATTTTGATCTCAGAAATAAACGATGAAAGAGCAAATTCCTTAGCATTTATTTCATTCAGCTTATGTCAGTTATACTGGGAGTGATGGGGGAGAAATTGTGTTCTGAATATAATTGGATTTGTTCTCCTTTTCACATATTCTCCTAGGTCCTTCTCCTGGCTTATATTACAGCACTTATGACACGACTATGCAATTTTTGGAGACTTATCTGACTTCCAGTTAAGCTATAAGCTTCTTAAGAGAAGGAACTGTGCATCCTTTTTTATTTGTCTAGCACTTTGTGCAGTGATTGATATGGACAATAATTTCATGTATATTTTAATACTTAAATAACATTAGTAAGATGTGCACTTTGAGTTCTGAGTTTTTCCATGCATTAGGAGATTTCCTTTAAATCTCTGATACCTGGAAGACACTTCATTATTTACTGAAAATATTCTTTCCCTGAAGACGTATCAAAGGCCACAAGATCATTTTATAAAGCTTTTGGGACAGGAGCTGTAGCATCTGGGGCAAGACCAGTACAAGTTGGCAGAGCAGCAAAATCCATTAGAGCTCTCTGAGACCTGTGTCTTTGAGTTTGTATTTGATACCTAGAGAATTATTAGCTTTCCTTGGCCCTTGCCCTTCATGACTTGGGTTCCTCTTTGAAATGATTACAGGGCCTCCCCATGAAATTCACCATTAATGAATACATTGGCAGCCAAGAAATGCCCTCTGGACAACAGATTAGTTAAATTCTAATATAACTTTACCCTTATTGATTTAACTGTTGTAAATTTTATGCCAAATTTTAAATCAGCGCAAGGCAACCAGATGGTTGCCTAGAACACCAACTCATGGATACTTAATCATCAGGAAATATAAGATGATGCGTAAAATGTTGTCTTTTTACTAGAACTTCTCTTAAGAAGTTCAATTTGAAAAAGCATGCAGAGTTAGTAATTGCTCAGACTCTTACAAACGAGCATCAAGTAAGACTGTCAAAAGTTTTGCAAAATTATGAACCCGTGTTGGCCTCACCTGCTTTTATAGTGTTAAGACAGCCAAGTACAAAGCGGGAAGGTCCCCAGAGAATCTCCATCCTGCCTGCGTACTGGGAGAATGGTGTGGAGCCACAGAAGTTTGCATTTGCAAGGGTAGGAGCCTGGCGTCTCCTGTTCCTGGATGGTAACTGGGTATTCAGTCTGTGAGGCAGGATGCCTGCTAGCAGGACCCTTACTTTGCTGAGAGTCCCTGTTTCTCTTTTTTAATCCTTTTCACCAATAAATCCTGCCCCTAATCCTTCAAAGTGTCTGCGAGCCTAATCTTTCCTGGTCGTAAAACAAGAACCCTGATTTTCCTACAACAACATCTTCGTCAAAGTATGTCGCTTTTGAGAGAAGAAGAAATGAATGTGTTGTATGATAGTAAACAAAACAAATATTTAGTTAATATTTGTTAACCAAGCATTTATTTAGCAACTACTGTTTGTCTGACATGGGGATCCTTCTTTCATGCTTCTTACATTCTGGGTAACAAAAGTAACAAACATGAAAACGTCAGATAAAAAGAAATGTAAATAACACGCAATCAGTCATGTCTTAACTGTGTAGAAGATGTAATAATTAAGAAAGTAACTCAGGAGAGGGAGATACCACTTTAGCTAATCTTAGCTTAAGTTGAAAATAAAATATCAAGAAAATGTAGTATTTTAACTGAGATTTTTTAAATGGAAAAGATTTTAGTAAAGTAAAACTTAGATATGGAATTCTTTAATTGCAAAGAGCATGAACATTAAATTTATATCACCACTCCCGCATAGAACAAATAGCATAACAGTATAAAATAATTGTTTGGAGTTGGGCTAACTGCAAGGGTGATGAGGCAATGAAGGCACTTAAGAATGTTATAACAGTGACAGATATATACTGCAGGAAAAAAACGTATGTGGTTTCAGAAATTCATAACACAGCTTACAGGGATGACAAGATCATAGGTTAGAAGTACAGAGCTATGCCCGTTGAAATTAATAAGTAACTTTGATATTTGTGAACTAAACAATAGAAAGCACTTGTCCAACTCAGAACCCTAAAAATTCTATAAGTAAGTTATTTTGTTTCACATATTTTTAATAGAAAATAAAAACACATAAGATTATAGAAATTTTGCCAAAATACCAAGATAATTCTGTAAATTTCTTAAAAATCTAGAATAAAAAGTAATAATTACCTAGCTATTCCAACATACACCTGAGCAACATATACCACAATATTCTACCTCTAATTTTTACTGATACTTATCTCCTTTGACCTCAAGACACCAGAAAGCACAGGGCACATATATATAGAATTTGAAAGGGATACATTTTGTTTAGTATGTGATATTCCCTGGTGCCTTCAAGGAAGACATAAAATACAGTTCTGTAAGTTTCTCTGAGCTCTCCCAGCATGCTCTGAAGGTCCAGTCACAAATGTTCCTAGAATTTATTTTTGAAAAAATCTTTATTTCATTTTATTTGGCAAGTTAAATTTCTTTTGAGTAGTTACATGATATCAAAATATTTCTATTCAACATAAGCATTTAAGCCAGTGCATCATAATGTCAGACTCTGGGTTTAATTTAGAAGTGATTTTATTCCCCATATTGTCATTTCCCAAAGTATTTTGAAATAATATTGCTGTGATGCTACACATTGTGAATAAAAATCTATAATCCTGGTTGGAACTCCAGTTCTTTCTAAAGGTAATTCAGTCTCATTTCTTTTACATTATTTGCTAAGAGTTAAATTTTTATACTGATAAATTGAGATGCTCTAGAAATAACTGAAGTAATGGAAACCATTTACATGTTATGTTTATGTTTTCTCAGCCTGCTTTTCAATGTTAATATTTCAACATTTTGCAATTTTTAAAATTATTTTTAAAAATTAAATAAAAATATTTTAGGGTGCGAGTTTTTATAGATTATCATGTTAATAAAAGATTGGAGAGTTTCGATCAACAAACTAGAGGAAATAGCCTCAGAATTCCAGGCCCTCTTCTCTTCATTCCAATCCTGTAATGTTCAAACTTTAGTGCACATTGTGAAGGAATTACAAGAGGTTATTGTTAAAATCACAGAATTATAGGTACTACTCTCAAATATTCTTATTTAGGAGGTCAAAGATGAACTAAGGAGCTGGATTTAATCAATTTCTCAAGTGATTCTGATGCAGGAGACTGCTTTGATTACTCTCCTGTCAAGACTTCCTCTTCTATAATCTGTGATACTTGGAAAAATTTTACTTGTTTTCTGACCTTACCTTTTTTTATTTAGTATAATTGACCGTGAACCAATTCAGAGGTTATTATAAATTTTAAACACTGAGTATTCTTCAGAAAAACAAAACAATTTTCAAAATAAAATAAGTCTAAAATACTTTCCCATGACTGCAATTATGATAGTCTCTCTTGCTGTAAAAACAAATATGGG
The DNA here is from genome assembly GCF_003255815.1 of Theropithecus gelada. Lineage (NCBI taxonomy): Eukaryota > Metazoa > Chordata > Mammalia > Primates > Cercopithecidae > Theropithecus > Theropithecus gelada. The sequence continues at coordinate 104,704,076 of NC_037681.1, forward strand.
GCTTGCTAATAAATAATTATGGTTCATCTTGTATGTTAGGTCAACATATTACATAGATGTCTACAACATTGTTAATAAATCAGAATTTGGCCACATTTCAACTCTGTAAGATCAACATCAGTCTCTGAATCGTGCTGTGACTTTTCCTTGTCTAAATCAACCCAATTTAAATTAAGCAAGTGGTTTGTATGCACGTGCTGGACTTGTGAGAATTATAACCCTTCATGAGAAATGAATACAACCTTCTATAGTTTCATATTCATGATTTCTAGTCTCCCAATAGAGGCATAATTTAAAGAAGCAACCTTACCTCCCTAATGCACAGCAATAAGCAAGAAATTCATTTATTGGTTAAAAAAAAAAAAGAGTGCTCACAGCTCTGTCCATGTCCGGGCTTAGATATTGTTTACCTTATGTTTACCGAGTTGTTTGTTTCTAGCAATTCCTGCCTCATTGGCCCAGTTTGAATGAATGCACCAACGCCTCGGTCTCCTGCTTAGTATGTTAATGCCTCATTGGAGCCCACTCTCATTTACCACTAATGTAAGATTCACTGTTGCTCTTGCCAGCCCTATTCTAAGATACCCTCTTTCTCCTATCCTTCAGATACTGATAGAGGTTTGACTCCTGTGAACTGAGTTTCTGTATCGAAGACGCTACTTCCTAACCTCAGTTCTGTTGTCCCACAGGATGGTAACATAATGCTCACAGTCTCTCATAATCTGGTTCTGAAAAGTCCTGGGTGGTAGAGAGAATGATATTATGCTTTTTAATGGGTTCATATAGTGCAGACATTCTCATTAAGTATCAATTCATATGGTTTACAGTTCTGCCAAGCTGGGAATACTGCCATATCCCTTTGTGTGGTTAGGGAACTCACAGATGTATTTATGCCAAAATTCACAGCCACTCTGAGTCAACATTTTATTGCCTGCACTTAGGGGAGGCTCTGGCAAAGGCAGACACATCATAAATGTGTGAAAAGTAAATTAAATATTCAATTATGTCTAGAATCTATTATTACAGAGTACATAGGAAAAGCGATGCATTGTAAGGTCCAGGATCATTGAAAATATATGAATAATCGGATTCTAGAGATAGTCCTTGGCAAATATCTGTAGCACTTGAGATTCAAGCGTTGAATTTTCTAAGTGCAACAGAAGTATGATATGGGATCTGAAAGGTAAACTGGTATAGTAAATTGACAGATCTCTGTCATAGTACACCAGAAAACTAAGAAGCTTACTCAGTTCTATTAAAAACTCCCCAGTGGTAAATAAAATATATCATTTCCTTGGCCATCAAAATAGTTCTTGTATAAAATTGCAAGCATATATTCCAATAGGTGTTAGAAGGAATGAGCTTTGCATTAGAGAATACTGGTTTTTAAAAGATAGACTGGGAACTTCTCAGATAAAAGCTAATTAGGCCTTTGAAACATGCAGAACTGGGAATGGAAAGACACCATAGACAGCTCTGAAAATCTTTGATAAATTACATGTGTCCATAGGACAGTTGCATGTACACACACACATATATACACAGTAGGCTTGTGGTACCCTGAATAGATTTTTCTTTAGTCCTTCTTTATCTTCTTACTACTGTTTACAACAGAAAAAAAATGGAAAGAGATAGAGAGTGGAAAGGCCACACAACTGCCCAGTGATTACCTAATTAGCACACAGCAACACAACAGAAGAACCTTCTGTGGTTGCATGCTGCAAGCAGACTGCTCTGAGCAATGTTTTATGAAAGATACATAGAGAGGGAAAGAGAGACAAATTGGTATGTACAGTCATCCTTCAGTATCAATGGGGCAGTGGTTCCAAGACCTCTTGTGGATACCAAAATCTACAGATGCTCAAGTCTCTGCCTCTTTTGGATACCGAAATCTATGGATGCTCAAGTCTCTGATGTAAAATGGCAAATATCTTTATATAACCTGTGCATATCTTCACATCCTCCCATATATGCTAAATCATCTCTAAATTATGAATAATATCTAATACAATGTAAATACCAGTGAACTCTGTTTATACTGTATTGCTATATTGTTTAGGGAATCATGACAAGAAAAGTAGTCTATACATGTCTAATACAGACACTTCTTTTTTGAGACAGTGTTTTGCTCTGTCACCCAGGCTGGAGTGTGGTGGTGCCATCTCTGCTGACTACAACTTCTGCCTCCCATGCTGAGATGATTCTCCCATCTCATCCCCCCAGGAAGCTGGGATTACAGGTGTGTGCCACCACACCAGTCTGATTTTTTGTATTTTGTGTAGACACAGGGTTTTGCCATGTTGCCCAGGTTGGTCTCAAAGTCCTGAACTCAAGCAATCCACCTGCCTTCATCTCCCAAAGTGCTGGGATTACAGGTATGAGCCACTGTGCCCAGCCCAGACACATATAAAAAATTATTTTTGATCTGCTATTGGTTGAATCCACAGATATGGAGCCCATTAATAAAGAAGGCCAACTATATACATATATTATATGCAGATATATATTAATATAGATATATTATATATACATATACAAACCCCACAGCCCAACTTTTCAATCAGTCTCATGAAACATCAGTCTTATTCAAAACTAAGCTAGATTAATGCTTAGCAAAAAATTCAAGGATGGACCACAGCAACATATGTTACATTCAATGTCTTTGGGGCTGTGACTCCATCAGACACAGAATTCTGAATTACTCTTTTCTACCTGAGACAAGCATTGGTTTCAGATCACATGCATTTTAAACTACATTTATAAAAATAATGTACATATAACTACTGAACTATGTGTAATTAGATAAACCAATTGGGTGACAATTTTTGTTAACATCAAACTCTTTCTACTAAGTATAGAAAAAAAATGAAGAGACAGAATCTAAAAAGGAAATGGATATACCATACACACACTTTGCTTTATTCACCTGGTGGCCAAGATACTGAACTTCTCTTTGGCTCATGGTTGTTACATCAGTGTGAATGATCTTAGACAAACTGATAAATGGACAAGAACCTCAAAAGGCTAGTCACATATGAGAGCACTGAATTAATTGACTTTAAAATAACAAAAATGATAATAATGATTATTCTAAGTATTGAAATAAAAACAAGAGATATTTTAACTAGATTTTGACTATTTAAAAATTCTTAGTTCTGGATTATATCCCATAAAACTCAATGGTGTCAAGTTTAAATATAGATTTTTTGATGAAAATCAAAATATGTCTCCTGGGGGTGACGGCTCATTCCTGTAATCCCAGCACTTTACGAGACCAACTCCTTGCTTGAGCCCAAGAGATCGAGACCAATCTGGGCAACATGGTAAAACCCTGTCTCTACAAAAAGTAATAATAAAAAAATTATCTGTGCATGGCGTTATGCACCTGTGATCCCAGCTACTGGGAGACTGAGGTGGGAGGATTGATTGAGCCTCAGGAGATTGAGGCTACAGTGAACCATGATCTTGCCACTGCAATCCAGACTGGGCAATAGAAAGAGACTGTCTCAAAAAAAGAAAAAAAAAGTCATACATACATTAAAATTTTGTGTACAAATAGGCATTGTAGGAAATTCCCAAGGATGTTCATAAAACACAAATTTCATTTTTAGACTTAGCATAACTAACACATAGTGATGGACATATTTAATAATCCAGGAGAAATCTTAAAGTATTATATTTCTAAAGATTTAGTTTGTTATCAGTTAGTAACTTAGGTTCTTAAGAAAAATATGGTCTCAATGTTAAAAAATATATTTTCTTATTTTCTGGATTCTAAAGTGATTTCTTTTTTGTTTTGTTCTCCTTTAGAATTATTAGCATGTATGACATGTAATTCATATTGCAAATATTACATGTATTCAATTGGAAAAGACCTTAAAATTCATCTAGCCCAATGATTCATCAAAGACTGGAAATCTTACAGACCGTAGGATAGGAGAAACACATAAGGTCTTGAACTTTCTGGCCAAAATTCTCGGTGAATACAGAGCAGAGAGGTCTTCGCCAATGACACAATCTCTATTACCATATATAATGTTTCCCCAGTAATGAGTTTCCTCCATCATCAGATTTTTAAATCATCTGAGCAGCCCCTTACGATGCTTTACAAATTCTTTTCTGTCATTAATAATGCTGTCACATGAGAGTGCTTCTCTCTGCCATCACTAGGCTGCTCTGACAGCCACCTCTTTTTGCTCACTGTGCTGCCATTTATCAGTATTCTGCATTTATGTTCCTTCAATCCATTTGGAAGTTCCACTGCATAACAATTTGAAATATAGAAATATGTGGTGGTGATGAATTTTAATAGTTTAAATCAGTTCTGGGGTGACTTGGTTCTTTGAATATCTATATATTTATCTTTGTGTAAAATATACATCTCTACATCTATTTCTGTCTCAGTCTCTATATCAGCATTTATAAAAATCTTGGTTGTATTTGCAATGATAAACTATATCAGGCTTTACAGAAATTTTCAGAGAATTCATACCAATCTCTACAATTTTTCAGGAATGAGAATTTTTTAAGGTAGTCATAGGAAATAAAATAATAAGATACATTCCATTAACTTAGCTTCAAAAAATCAAACTAACAACAATTAATATAAGAAAGAAATTTGCATGATTTATATAAATGAAATGCAAATTTTCACTAAGGATCATTGATTAATTATGAATACTAGTCATGTTCTTAGTATTTCTCTGGACTCTAAAGATTCAGCATTGAAAACACTAAAGACCATGCCAATATGAGTTATGCCATGGTAGAGAAAATTAGAAAGTAAATAAGAAATGTAACTTCTGGCAGTGATAAATGCTATGAAGAAAAATAGAACAAATGAAAAAGATGGGCTATTAAAGACGTGGGACAGAAAGAGGTAAGAAAAGTTGGCTTAGCTGAGGAAACTTCAGTAGAGACCCAAAATGAATTAAATAAACCTGATAGATTAGATAAACTGACACAAGGAATTATAATTGCTACAACCTTTCTATAAAGCAATTTAGTTATCTCTGTATAGTGCATGGGAGTCCACCAGTATAATTAGGGGTTAATCGTGGGAAAGGCAGGGCTAACAAGGGAATAACTAGTGCAATGAACCTGAACCATGCTGTAAAAAATAAATCACGTGAAATAAATGAAGACCTACTTTTTAATGAGAGCACTAAGTGTTGTAAAGATATTAATATTCATAAAATCAATGCATACATTTCTCCCAATCATAAATTGATGCATGGAGTTAAAGAGTACCCTCTATTACCCTCTCCCTACACCAGAAAAGAAAGATTCAAAACCTGTCAAAGTGAATGCAAAGTGAAAGAAACAAAAAATTCTGGTAAAACAGGAAAAATAATTTTCACAAGAAAATAATGATTGCATGCTTGAACAACTGTCTGTTAAATGCTATTATAAAAGTACTATAAGCAAAATAACAAGTTTGACAATGAAATAGACATGCATATCAATACAAAAGAAGGAACATAGTAACAGGTAAAAGTATATATAATTTAACACAAGGTGGTATCCCATATTCATACAAAATAACAACATATTTTTTGAGAAAATTGGATAACTATTAATGGAAAAAGGATAAATTGGTGCTCCTCCTCATACCTTAAAACAAAATTAAATCCGTTATAATTTGAAAGTTAAATATTAAAAATGAAACCACAAAAAATTTAGAAAAATAAAGATGAAATTTTATTATTCGTAATATTTAGTAATGAATAAAAATACTACAATGTCAGCAAGTGCAATATAGCATAGAGAAGTTTAAAATATATATATATGTGAAAGTAAAAAAAAGAGACTATTTTGAATACTTTTTACCAACCAGGTACTAGAAGCTTTAATATATAGGTGCCATTATTTAAAAGGAAAAAGAAGATATTCTCATAAAAATAACTTAAAACATGTACATCCAACTCTCAAAAGAAATATAATTCACCAAAAATCATCTACAAGAAATATTCAAATAAATTAAAATGAAAGCAAATTATACCTTTTGCAAACTCATAAACTTTCTCTAAATAAATTAAAATTAAAAACTAGTTACTATTAGCAATAGTTCATGTTGAATTAGATTAAGGATTATTGGGAACATTGTTACAACCTTTCTATAAAGCAATTTGGCTATCTCTACATAAAGAATGTTTTGTAACATTCCTTTTACCCTTCAAATAATACTTCTAGGAATTTATGATAAGTGGATTACAAAGAAGAATGCATAGATGTTTATAAATATGTTTGACCGTTATTCAAAACATAAATGCCAAAAAGTGAATAATTATATGAATCGTGGTTTAGAGACATAAAGAGCTATTATGCAGACATTAAAATTGTATTTTTGTTAAGTAGTAAAATGAGAATTTTTCAGATTAAAATATTTATATAACTATTTCATTTAATTTTCACAAAAGCATATTCTGTATTCCTGTGTTCTTAATTAAAAATGATAATGCTTAGGTAAGGAAATATTTTTCCCAAATCACACAAGCAAATTGGTATGAAGTCTAGATCAGACTGAATGTTAAGTATATGTTTACAAACTTATTTCTGTATTTCTCATAACAATATTTTATTTAAAAAGAAAAATTAGAACATACTACTATATAAAGAGTGGCATGATATAGGTACATGTACTTATTTATATGTGATATTTATGTGTTTATACTGGCATGTGTTCCCATTCTTTTACAAAATTGATATGGAAATCACACTCTAAATATTATTGCATCTTTCTTTCTAAGTACATATGTGTATTACATATGGAAGGAACAGAGATTAAAATAAAGTTACAGTGATTATACATAGGTGATTTTCTTATTGTTGTTTTTTAATCACCCTAATCTAAAATTTTTAAATTGTTCAATGGAATTACAACAAATGTAACACATTATTGTTCAATATACACAAATGAATTTTCCCAGTCTTATTTTTACATAGAAAATCTTTCCGGAATACTGAGTTAGACTACATAGTCAACTCCCACACTTTTTGTAGACATACCTGTATGTTATCACTTACAGCATATTTTAAAATGTGTCCAAATATCTATTTCTTCTCTAATTCTAGACTGCTTTACAGTAGTTTCCATAATATTCTTATTTTCCTTCACTTTAACTCCCTATTAGCACATAAGTGGGATTCAATAAATACTAAGTCAAATATTAACTTTCTAAAGGGTCTTCAATTTGCATATATATATATTTAGGTTTGATCATGTGATGTTAACAATATTTGAGGGTTTTTACTTCTCAAATAAAAATAAAAATTTTTATAAATATAACAATCTCATATTGATCTAATTAAAATATTACATTAAGTAAAATATTTACTTGTGTTAATTTCCTGTATAACCAACTTTGCATATAGTAAATACAAAGTATACTTTTACTATAAAAGTAAATAAGTGAAGGTCCAGTTTGGCAACACATATGCTAAAATGGGAATGATATAGAAAAGATTAACATGGTCCCTGTGCAAGGATGACATAAATATTTTTTAAATGTTTCATATTTTAAAATAAATAAATAAATGAGTTAATAAGTGATCTATTGGTCCCTTACAATATCTTTACTCATGGTAGAATTGAACCATAAGTTTGGATAAGCTGAATCTCCAAGTTGGTGTTAAATGACCACAATAGTAAAGATCTGAAAAAAGTTGAAAAAGCTTTGTGAATTTTTATATATTTATAGGAGTATGCTCTCATTATGATAAATAATAGCATTTATTCATTTTAAAATATGCAAAACATTTTCCTTTAAAAAATTAAGGTGGGATATAAATAAAATGTAGGCATATTAGAGAATTGTATATAGTTAAGAATTAAAACAGATGATTTATTATGATACAATATGCAGTACAGGCTGATGTAAAGTAATGGATCATACTTGTTAAAATAACTGTATGCTGGTGCATAAAAATGTAAATGAAGTCCACCTATTTTATGCATGGTGAAATCAAAGAAATTAAATCTTTGAAAATAGTTATGTTTCATTCATTTCATATAAAATTTTATTGTTATTTGTTAGAGCAAAACTTCCACATTTAAACATAAATCACCATATATGTATATTTTATTCTTAAAGAGATATTTTATAATGCCATTATTATATAATACAGAAGATAATATTCTCTGATCATATACAAAAATATTCTGGTAGAAATAAAATAAGGGGGGGGCGGAGCAAGATGGCCTAATAGGAGCAGCTCCAGTCTCCAACTCCCAGCGCGAGCGACACAGAAGACCAGTGATTTCTGCACTTTCAACTGACGTACTGGGTTCATCTCACTGGGGAGTGCCGGACCATCAGTGCTGGTCAGATGCTGCAGCCCGACCAGCGAGAGCTGAAGCAGGGCGAGGCATTGCCTCACCTGGGAAGCGCGAGGCAGAAGGGAATCCCTTTTCCTAGCCAGGGGAACTGAGACACACAACACCTGGAAAATCGGGTAACTCCCACCCCAATAGTGCACTTTAAGCAAACAGGCACACCAGGAGATCATATCCCACACCTGCCGGGAGGGTCCCACACCCACGGAGCCTCCCTCATTGCTAGCACAGCAGTCTGTAATCTAACAGCAAGGCAGCAGCGAGGCTGGGGGAGGGGCACCCGCCATTGCTGAGGCTTAAGTAGGTAAACAAAGCTGCTGGGAAGTTCGAACTGGGTGGAGCTCAAAGCAGCTCAAGGAAACCTGCCTGTCTCTGTAGACTCCACCTCTGGGGACAGGGCACAG